>NC_141044.1:22732500-23032500 GCF_052040795.2 Danio rerio
ATAATATTTTTGAAGATACCCACTTAAAACAGCGAATTATAGTGAAAGTATAATAAAATTATTTACTTACAGGTTGCGACGTATCTTCTGCCAGATCCCCAAAGAACTGTTATTTATTTCAGCGCAACAAACAAACATTTTTCGACGTGTGGCTGTATAAATAAAAACATCTTATTTCTGAAGGATGTAAAGACATATTAAACTACTAAATAAAAATATTAAAACACGTAAAAACTGCCAAAATTTTACATAAAATCCTGTGTGGAGATCAGTGGAGACACGACGCACACCTGAAGTGTCATCACGCACTACTGATTGCCAGTGGACGGAGATTTACCACGTGACTTCCAATGTTTTTTTTTTTATATCCGGTTGAGAAGAGGCTGTTTTGCTGTCAAACGAATAAGGTAAAAAAAAATTATAATATTGTAAATATACTTTAAAGTATCTCATCTTTTTAAAAATCCTATGTTAGCGATAAATTTGGTGATACTACTGCTCGAGTTTTTCCCAGTGTGTGCAATTTTACATTAAGTTTTGTTGTAATTTTTGTTGCTGTAGAGCAGGGGTGTCCAAACTCGGTCCTGGAGGGCCAGTGTCCTGGAGAGTTTAGCTCCAACCCTAAACAAACACACCTGAACCAATTAATTAAGACCTGAACACCACGTGATAATTACAGGCAGGTGTGTTTGATATGGGTTGCAAATAAATTCTGCAGGAAGGTGGCCACCCCTGTACTAGATATACTAGAAACTTACTGGCAGGTGCGTTGAAGCAAGTTGGAGCTAAACTCCGGCTCTCCAGGACACCCCTGCTGTAGAGGTTCTATTCATGGGTTTTATCTTTTCATTTGTCTATTGTTTGATCCTGTCACAAATCCTAATTTCACACACATTCTGCTATGAGTGCACATAATAAATTACTAATATTTTCTTTAAAGTGATAATAGATTTGGGTCTGCTTTTAATTATTCAAATGAATTATTCAAATTTAAAAGTATAAACAAATAACTTGCTTGCGCTTTGTTTCTTAAGATCATGCTTTATAATATTCTAAGTTTTCTATATACCTATAATTATTTTATGATGATAGCCTCTGTTACAACAAAAGTTTTCAAGATTATAAACTCTTTCAACACTCCTGCACTTGCATACAGTATGTCAAAGAACAAGACAAACAACAGCAGACTTAAGAAAAAAGCTGGACTTTTATTTTGAAGGGACAAACTACTGTCAAATGACTTGAATGAAATGAACAGCTTTAAACTGTTAAGCGTGAAAATATATCATATAAAACAACTGCTTGGTTTTGTCTTTAGTTTCATTGAAGCAGAAAATATATACAACAAAAAGGCAGAAGTAAGAAACACTTTGAAAAGCATCAGAGATCAAAAACATCAATCATGACTAATAAATACCAATCATTTCCATTTCATTGCGATGAGATACATCTTTACAAGGGAATAATAAGCTGGACTTGAATGAACAGCATGAAGGCAAAAATAAAGCAAGTACATTTCTGATTGTGCAGTTTTGCTCTAAATGCATGACGAATGGGTCTTGCATGCAAAAATGCTCCTATCAGGTCAAATAAGGCTGTGCTGACAGCTCAAGTCTGGATGGTCAGATATGTACATCGATTCATGTCCTCAAAGCTCATTCAGAAACATACAAACTTAAATGTCTTCACTGTAGTGGAAACAACATGGGCAACGCAAATTTGCATAATATGATACATGTTGCATAATATATGCAGATTTTATCAACAAAACGTTATTGAAACTAAGCCTAAATTTTCTCCCGCAATTAACGTTGTCAGTTGTGTTCTCCAGTCAACCAGTCAAATCAAGTTTGGGAAATTTGTTTAGGTAGCTACATCATAGTAAACCCTAACTTTATGCCTCGCCAGAATATTAGTCTTTTTCTTTAAGCATAGATTTAGCTCTATTCATATATTACAAATGTTTTAATATTTGAAGAACATTGTGAATTTAATTTCTTAATAAAATAATTTGTCAATAAACAGATTAGAATTCTCTCAAATCTACATAGTTACAAAATGTTAATTCTCTATATTATAGGCAATGTCATTGGTGGTCAATTCACAGACCTTTTTTAGTTAATAGGTAGATTATACAGCATCATGTCATTCATCTGACAGGAAACAGCGGCTCCTTGTGTTAACAGGCACAGACTATATTTTTCTTTTGTTAAACACACCGTTCTCTTTATTGCCCAAACCATGAATAAATAGTCCTACTGCTGAAATGCTAAACGTGAAATAATTTAACCAAATGTGTTACTTCATCGTAATTATTAAATACTTTGCAGTTGGTGCCCCTTCCTCCACAGCTGAACATAAAGATGTACATCACACAGGTTAATGTAGGTGGAAAACGTGAACAAGCTGCATTATTTCCACTTCTCCGGAGCACAGTGTGGCTCAGATAATATTCAGCTGGCATTTGAAGAAAACAAAATAAATAACTTGGTAAGAATAAATAAAAGCAATTCCAAATAATGGTCAACAGATATCACACAGTCATATTATGCAATATCTTCGGCGTGTAGAATAAATTAAAAAGGAAATCGTTCACTTTTCTCCACCTTGTGCTGATGATCCAACACCATAAAATGGCATGAAAACAATCTTCGACTCAGAGACGACAAGGCAGACCCATCTGCTCTCTGATTGGTTCATTTTTTTCACAGATAAAGTGCTAACTGAGGAGCCTCGGGGGGGATTTGTGTACCGTTAGAAAATCCCAAGGAGCCTTTTTGTGGAACAGGAGTCTTCCTCTAGCTTTGCAAAAAAAAGTACAGACCACCATCTCAAGTCGGAAAAGCGACCAAGAAAGAAGCCCTACAAAAGGGGCCATTTAAATGCTGTTTGTTTTGGTGAAAATTCTCAGAAAAAAAGAACGCCAAAAAACAGCGATGGTCAAAATGCATTGCTTCTGAAAGCTAGAAAAAGTCCCTGAGATACATAATCAGCTTTATGACTCCCATTGGTGCCCCTTCTCAATTCATATAAATAACCTTAGCAATAATAATAATAATAATGGTAAATGTTGATAATACCACCAATGTGGGTGAAAATTTCTTCACCCTTCTGGCCATATGTACAAATATTCAAAAATCAGTCGGCCAGACTTGTTTTTGAACTGAAATGTTAGCTGCCACTGCGATGGCAATAATGATAATAAAGATTGTTATAATAACTTAATGCTTTGCTAACATCTTAAAGGCAGATAATGCAAATATTGATATCCCGCGATGGGTCTCCATTCAAAAAGAAAACAAATGGCATTCATTTACAATCCCATAGTTCATTTATACAGTGATCATACAAGAGTCCCCCATTAGACCTTTAAAGACTCCATCACTGACAGCTTCATGGCATCTTCTAGCATTTGATTGTCCGTGAAAGTAGTCGGAGGTTCTGGGACAGAATCTGACAAGCCGATCAGAGACTCCAGGAGACATGTTCCTGGGTCGACAGCTTGAGGAAGGCTGGGGTAGGTAGGCAACTGGAACTGAAAGAAGTTGTCCACGTGCTCATACTCCTTTAGGGAGTTGTATAGCGAGCTCGGTCCCAAACAAGGAAATCCATCAAAGAATTCTAAGTCTGACTCGGATGACAGGCTAAGGTCCATGTAGCTGGCCGAATGATCGATGGAAGGCGAGGGCGTATGTGGGATGAAGCTGCTGTGGAATAGTCCGTTACCTTGATTAGCGTTCTCGTCTAAAAGTTCAGACATGGCTGTGCGACTGTTGTCTGTTTGTGACGTGTTGAGCTTGTCGTCCTCTGTACTGAAGATGCCATAACCCATCGACCCTTCGCTCTTTTTCTGTTGGTAGTCACAGTTGTCATTGCGCTCCCTGATAGAACAGTCTTCATTGTCTGTGTCGCTAAAGCTTAGGATTCTTGTAAGTCCGTTTTCGTCAACGTCCAGCGGTGACTGTTCACTTGGAACATTTTCAACAGATTCAGAATCCTCGCTCTGGCCTGAGGAACTAGACGAATCGGTCATGTCACTGCTGCAGCTGTTCTCTCCTGTGGATAGTAGCTCTGAGTTAAAGTGAAATGTTGGCATGTCTGGCGTGCTGCTGATCTCTGCTGGTTGGTTTAGGGAACTGCTGTCTGGATGATTTTCAGGAGGCGTCTCTGTCGTGTGCTCCTCCAAGCGTTTTTCCAGCTCCAGCTTCATGATAGTGTGGATGTAGTGGGTATGAACTCGGCTAGAGTTGAACTCGATGCGACCTTGTGTGTTCCCACAGCCATCTTTAGTGCAGCCACATGGGAAGGATGAGTGGTCCATCTGTGAAGCCAAAGAATAATGCGTTACTTTCTGCTGTCATGGATGATACTTGTGAATATTACCCACAAACTTGGTAAGTGATGTTCTCAAAGAAGTCTGTTGGGAATTGCTTACCTGACATTTGATCCCAGCCAAACTACAGCTGCAGGTCTCTGGCTCACAGAAGCCTTGACAGTCACATCCGCAGTCTTCTCTCGATGTCCGCAGCTCATGAAGTTGACGTTTCTCCTCTCTATCGATTTTCTTCACACCAGCAGCTTTAAGGATGGCGTACCTTTTCTTTGAGGGGTATGGATGCAGGAAGGAGCCGTCATCCACATTTACTCCACTGAGGTCAATTTCATCCTCTGGGATATCATCGACAGTTAACTTTTCAGCTTCTTCAGACTCTTGGGTACCGTTTTTGGTGAGCTATCAAAGGAAGAAAGCATATTTGCATGATTATGATGATGCTTTGATTAAAATGCAGCTTGTTTGACCAGAATGTGCTAGAATTAAATTTGCTACCTTTAGCTTAAGGGCTTCCAGTTTTTCCTCCCTCATTCGATTTTTGAGTTTCTCTCGCCGTAAGTGGCGCTGTGCTATCGCAAACTCTGCCAATGTGTAGCGACGTTGGGCACTGTGCCTTTGCATCATGCCAAGGGTGCAACCTCCCCGACTGGGCACGCTGGTGAAGCCCTGGCAACGAGGAAAGAAGAAAACCGTAACCTGGTCAAACTGCACGTTGCCTCGCCGTGTGCGCTTAGCCTTCTTCAGGATAGATGTTGCTGAGGAAAGAGAGAGAGAGAGAGAGAGAGAGAGAGACAGGATTAACATAAGACATACAGCCTTAAAAAAACACAAGTGGAATACACTCACGGAAATTCATGCTTGGAATTTTTTAATGGAAAATTAAGAGCACATGTCTTAGAGTGGTGGAAAAAAAGAAAGGGAAGTTCTGTTCCTAGGATCTCATCTGGGAGTATTTGAGTAGGAAGTGTGCCAAGCCTGATGGGAAGACTTGGAGTGGGTGAGTCTCTTGTGTAAACATCAAGATCCCATTAATGCTATTGTTGCGGGTGCACTACATCACCACTAGATGGCAGTCCACAAAAAGGAAATGCCACGAGCTACAGTCACTCGGTTGAACACCAAATAAAAACACCAATTTCTCCAATCAACATTGGAACAGATGCATGGATAGTTTAGCTAATAGTTTTCAGACGTTTCTAGTCATAAGCAAAAACAACTACATTCCTCTTTGTTCGTGTCTGACAAACACAATCCACACAGGAATTTCCTCTTGGCGACAAAGTGTGTAGGGGAGTAAAGCATCCAAAATCATAACCCTTTGGCTGAATGATCTGGAAGTTTGAGGTTTCTGGAAGTGGTGAGGGCACTTAAGATGGCTGCTTTTTTAATAACATACACCCATCTTTATATAAAGACAGGCCATTTGTCTGTGCGTTCCTTGCAAATTATACCTATAACCAGCCAAATTCTGCATTTACCCAATGTCAAAAGATCTGAAAGGGAGGAATTTTCTCCTTGAAACAAGAAAACTACAGTTTTAAATTGTTATTTCAGTAGGTCTGTCCTCTGTGTAGAACTTCATGAGCTTCTGTCAGACAGGAGCTCTTTTTCCCCTTGGGCCGGCAGCTTACTATTGTTATCTGGAGGGATTGGACTCTCACACTGTCCCCACAGCTGGTTTATATTAGACTTGCAATGGTGGGAACTCAATCTAGTGTGTTTTCTCTATCCCTGTGCAAATATGTTTTGCTCATCTAACAATCAGATAGAGAAGACAGTGGTTTGACAGTGGAAGACAATGGTATGTTATTGTTTGTAGCTAAGCATTAAAAGTGATGATTTTTGATTTCCAAAGCACTTGTTAATACAGTAATGCAATAAGGCTGGCTGACTGTCAGTAGATTTGTTTTGTCTCAAATACATTTAAACTGATACTCTATGGTTGTGTCATTCAGGGTTGAAAGAATGTTTTATTTCAAGTGAATGAAAAGGAGGCGTTGAGGGATAGGCAAACAGCATGTTCAGTGGTTTGTACGGTTGGAGTGTGTTGGTGCCAATCATTACGCAACACTGAAAATGCATCCAAAAATACTCTTGAAAACATGGATTGTTTATATTATACATGTGCAGACTGTACACTACCATTTAAAGAAGATTAAAACGAAATAGAAAAGTAGAAAACAGTTATTCTAAAATGTAATGCGCTGTGTTTAAATCAAGTAATTACAGCCTTCTGTTGGAAGTATTTAAAATAAATGTTACTGTACAAGTCTTTCACTCAACATACCTAGACTACACTCCATTATCTGACTTCACTCTCTGTTTCATAAACGCAAGCAGACAGCCATATCGTTTCCCTTCCTTTTCTCTTCATCCCTGCCTTCCTGCTTCATGCCCTTTGGTCTTTCTCAGCACCTGTGTTGGGTTCATGCCCAGTGCTCAGACAAAGCTCTGCGTTCATTCTGTCTCCGTCACATGGCACACTCTCTGGCCGCCTGCCCTGCCATCCTGGGAAACTCACAACTGTTTGCTTTCCTTCCCTGACTCACCCTAACAACCTGGATGAACGGCTTGCTGGAGCTGTCCAAAAGAATCCAGCATGCATTAAAACATCCTTGGGTAATTAAAACATCCATGCAATCAATCTTACAACCTCCCATAACACCTTCCCCAGATAGGACACAAATAAAACCTTCCCAGATAGGACACAAAATTAGACCTTATGAATGGTAAATAGCTTTGAAAAAGGGTTTTAATGACAGCTAAAAGCATAAAGAGAATAGAGAATACATCTAAAGAGGAACTCACTGTTTAAGGATGTTGCTGGGGAGCTAGGGTTACTGGGGGTCGAATCCAGGGTGTCCGAGTAGCAGCTCTCCCCATCTGAGTCCCACTCTGAGTAGGCAGAGGAGGAGAGAGAGGAGGGGGATGAGGAGGAGTAGCACGGGTCCTCCTCCACCTCCTCATACTTCCTCTTGAGAACCCCGCTCATGGCGCAAGCGTTTGGTGATCTGTGGAAAAACAAGCAAAGATGTTAAGAGTGTATTAAGGCTACATCAACACTAATCAACAATACACATACAAGTACAAGTTTTGACAGGCTTTCCTGTCTACAATAGTGTTTTGCAAACAAAATGAGAATGCATTCAATCAGTATTTTATATTTGATCTAAAATGCAATCGGCCTGATGATTTTGTACATCGACTGCAAGTAAATTTACAAGTTTTTGCAGGAATCCAATACAAGTATTCTACAAAGTAATGTTACCTTAGCAATGCTCTGAAATTAATAGCATCATGATACAGGCCGACTATGACTAAACGTGCATCAAGCACCATTTTCAGATAAAAAAAAAAAGTACGTTTGTATGGTCAAAATATGGTCCATAATAAAAAATGTGCATTAAAAATACAGGCTTGTACTCTCCAAACAAGAAGCTGACCGCTCTTACTGCCTCTGTGCAGAGAGCGAAAAACAGGAAGCAATCAATCACGTCCCTCCGGTGCAAGTCAACAATTACCAGACCCTTCACCCACTTCCAAATCCAATCGCTTATACAAATACATTGATTAGGCTGGGGTTGATTACATAGCCACATTAGTGTGGAGGGTAAATTTAGGTTACCTTACTCAAAAAACACATCACTGAGCCGGTAGCGGCAATTACGCTTTACACAGCTGCTAAATGCATTTTATGAGACTCTCTAGTAAATGTGTGTACAGCTTGGCACAGTAAACATGTTTATGGAAGTACAGGCTGAATTTGTCGCTGCTCCTGTGGAGAGGTTGCTTATTGGGCAATAAAAGCAATCAATCCATTGGCAGGAAGAGTCTAGCCAGAGCCCACCAGCTTTTAAGGGTCAGAGCCAGTGCAGCGCAGTGGCTTTTACACAAAACCATCATTTGATACTGGCGGCTGTGGACTCATTTGGTTCTCTGCCCTGAGATAAACCCCAGTCAGCTGGTTCACCTCAGGCTCAGCTTCTCGCTGCACTTCAGTCACATTCATGCTGAAACGGGCAGAAAGGAAGGAAGAAGAGTAGGGAGGAGAGGGTTTGATGTAAAGATGAGAGTTTTCAGTTCTGCTTGAGCAAAATGTTAAAAGCTCTAATTCAAATTGGCCATTGGAGTCATTAGGAGGTTCAATTATATCCTAGGCTAACTGAACTACAACAAGGTTGTTTTTCCCCTACTAGAACATTAATTAATAATAATGAAAAGCAAATAGATGGCACAGAACAAAACTTTTTCTCAGCAAGACAGCCTTTTCTGAGAAAAAAAGCGACAGACGGTCGTGACTGGCAGATTACACATCTCATGATGCTTGTCTACAATGTCATCAACCAAAAAAAGAAGAACCAAATGGCTCTGATTCATCCCTGCCATATCGAGTGACTAACGCAATGTGACTAAAAAGCTAATAGTCTGCTAGAAGTCTAATCAACCAATGGAACGTCATTTTACGTTATCAAAGTGTACACATACTTCAGTTAATTGAAGAGGGTCATTCAAACTGACCATTACAACAGTGCATTAGCATTTAATACATTAACACAGTGACTAATCATGCTTAATTGATATTCAATCTGATCTTCCATCAGAATGCACAATGGTACCAAACAATATTGTGCGTTAATTATATGTTTAATATTTAAACTACACATTTAAGCAGATTTTAAATGTGCATGCCAACTACCACTACCAGTATGTAATATTACTACTGGTAAACATATACTTAACATCCAACTAACCATAATCTTCAGACAGACAAGACTTTCCCACAGGTTGCTTTATTTACAAGTGGAGCATCTTTCTCTCTCTCTCTGAGCATGTGCAATTCACACATTAGTGCTGCCGTCACAAACGTGCCAGACATTGAGGGCACGTCTGTGCCGTCTGCACATTCAGTCGTGTCTCCTCGGCTGCCAAATGTTGCTGCCAGAAAGCAGAAGGTGAGTCTTATCTGCCTCTGAAGCCGACTAGATCTTCCCTGCAGTCAGACTTATCTGCTCGTGCAACACCAGTTCTGAAAGCAACTAATACCCTGTCTAGAGGAACTTTACTCGGAAAGTTATGCAATCATTTGTGCCATGTGCTAAAACTTGAACCTGCTGCTGTTAAGGGTTTTAAACAGACATTGACACAGAAAACAGCTGACTTGCCTAAAAACAGCAGTGCAGGCTGAGAACATGATCTATTTTTATTGCAAACAGAATGTGTCCAGATCTGTCCTCATTTGCATGCAAACAGAGCCAGCGCAGGGAGCGTAACCCCTTACATGCTACGTCTTGATTGAAAACAAGCAGCTTTTTCACACCCGCAAGCCGACAGACCTCAGCAGGAAAATCTTTTTAGATAATGCACATGATTACAAGAGAACCTGACACTTGACTCAGTGCACGGAGGACTTCAAAACCTTTTCGAATTCATCCTCTGCTCATTTGACTAGTAAATTGTCTTTCGCAGTTTCCCACAGACACGTTTCCAGATGCAGTCTACTCGCGCAAGAAAACCACCTGCACAGAGTCTCTGCTGTTTATCAGAAGTGATACCTGACTCAGAGGATGTCTGTCTGACAACCCTATGTATATGTGTGTGTGTGTGTGTGTGTGTGTGTGTGTGTGTGTGTGTGTGTGTGTGTGTGTGTGTGTGTATTTTAACCAATCCCTGACAATGCTAACAGGTTTCAAATTGCATATTTTTGAAAATGATACCACCATCATCTACATCAGTGTTTCTCAACCACGTTCCTGGAGGACCACCAACTCTATGTTTTTGATGTCTCCTTTGTCTGTCACACCCATTAGTTCTTTCAGTCTCTGTTAATGTGCTGATAATCTGAATCAGGTGTGTTTGGTTAAGGAGAAATAGAAAATGTGCAGAGCTGGTGGTCCTCCAGGAATGTGGTTGAGAAACACCGATCTAAAGAACATTAGCATAAATCACTAGAATACATCACTATCCCATTGATTTTGTAAAAACAGTGATGCCATGTCCATATATATTACTCGTCCAGTCTCTAGGAATGCATAAGCACTTCACAACATTGCAGAACTACAGGACTATGCAATATGCCACTTTTGCTTATCGGTGTGAATGGGAATCGCCTTTACAAAGTTGCCACCTGAAATAATCATAGAAATGTTCTCAGTATGCTGTTGTTGTGTAAACATACCCTCAGACACAGTTTATCCTCACATTCTACCACCATCTCTACTCCTCATTTAACAGAGAGAAAAAAAAAAAAGAGAATTCCCTGAGGACAACATGCATGCCTACCAAGCAGAGGAGTTTTAATTAAGGACTCTGGACAGTGAGGAGAGGGGGAGGACAGTATAGGAGAGATGAAGACAAGCAAGAGAGGGAGAGCGAGAGAGCAAGAGAGAGAGAGAAACCTGGGTGTTGGAAGTGGGTCATTGTCTCTTGACTGCAGCCTACCTGACACATTGATTTGTTAATCTTGCTTAACAGGCAGAAACAATGACGACGAGCTAATCCCAGGAACAAGAGAAAGAGGGGGTGGATGTTGGGGGGGGCTCAGCTGGAGGTCAATCTGGAGCTTGTCCTGTTGCACTCCAACATCAGCGGTAAATGGAAATATGAGCAAGAAACCCCACAAATAAAAAATGAGCAGTCAAAACATACTGTCTAGTGTCTAGCCATAAATCCGCTACTAAGCAAGTCTGGATTTCCCATTCAGGCAGAAGCTGTTATCGGCAAGGTATCCCAGATGCTTCAAGCAGGTGAGACATTCACACTGGAGCATAAATTATGCAGAGCTTGCCATTCCAATAAAGGCAGTGCTTTGATGAGGTATTCTCAATGCTGCTGTCACCAAGGACGGTGGATATAAATCTAGTGCAGAAAGCCACAAAAGGAGCAAACTGCTAAAGCCTGATATTTATCAGTTGTCAGCACAAGTCAGATAGTTCTCCCAAAACTGAAAACAGCCAACGCTGTGAGTATTTTTTTTCCCCCGCAAATGCAGACAGCTGTTAGCCTGTAGCTACTGACTTCCATGGTATTTGTTATTTTTACTATGTAGGGATGTCAATGGTTACAGGTTTTCAAGCTTTCTCCAGCATTTCTACATTGGTGTTCAACAGAAAAAAAATAAGTCATAAAGGTTTGGAACCATTTGAGGGTGAGTATGTCATATTTTTGGGTGAACTATCACTTTAGAAACACTTTTTTTCTTCCCTTCCTGCTTCTAAAAAGCATAAAAACAACTTGCACCACTGAGCCGATTGTCTAAACTACCTTCAAACAGTGGAATCCTGACCTAACATTATGCAAGGGTTGACTTTGCCCCTCCAGCTCACAGCACCCATCCAGATGATTAAGTAATGCGCAGGGTGTACCTCATCTTAACTATCTAAAAAGCGCAAGTATAAATAATATTTAGTGAAAAAAAATAAAAAAATCACTTGCAATAATTGTATTAGAATCCAAATTCCAGCAGAATATAAGAAACCCTCCCTCTGCTGGTCAGCCCTTAAAAACTGCAGTCAGGCGAGAGGAGGGAGATGTGTGGTTGTGCCGATCATCACTCTAGATGTTGAACTACGCCAGAGACATTCTGTTCCTGAGCCTCAACCCATGCAGAGCACACATTCATCCCAAACAGGAGAGCGCACTGATGTGGGAGGGGGGTAGCGGGCGAGAACTTTAAACAAATAAATAATGCGATGTCTCCAGCCCACAGGAATTCTACTCTGGCATAGCGGCACGTTCTGTAATAGTCTATCTATCCCAGATGTGTCTGCATTGTCCAGACCACTATTGCCCAAGAGGATCCACCTCAGACAGAAACACCGACACAAACACCTGATGGAGTCGCGAATCATTAGAGATGATGACGTTATTGTCATATTGACGAGATGATGTTATTAGGGTGGAGAAGAAGATTTCTCTCACATGCTACACCAGAGTAACTATGGATTCAATACATCAAACTTCGCATTTCCATAGACATGTTTTCAATTTTAATTAAAAAGTTATTTAAGCAAAAAGGGTACCAACTTAGACAATATTTCACACTGGAATTCAGAGAGGTGGAAATGTAACATTTTATAAAATAACAAAATGAATCAGATCTGTTTGACCATATACTGTTGTTTACTTTTCAGGATGGGGGTCCCTCACATGACGATGAACCGATTATTAATTATTATGAAGATCACCATCTAAAGGTCATCTAAATTATGCTAAGAGCCATAAGAAAAACATCTCAAAACACCCTCCTAAAGTTATTTAACAGTTTCGAGAGAATCACTGCTCCTGGTTTATGTCAACGAATAGAAACTCTGACTGCTCAGGAAATTGCCAAAACTGAAAGAAAATACTTCCACATGCAGCAATTTGCATCAATATCCGAAATGCAAACTTCCAACACAGTCCGCAAAGTGTAGGTTCCTTGAGAAGTCCTCTGTATGAGTTTGTTCTGACTAACTTAATGGTGACAAAAACAAATACTAGCCATCTTTACCAGTCTCTCGGGACTCACAAGGGAGAGTATATGTGTGCGTCTATAGGATGGGGGGAGCCCAGGGGTCATCAGCTTACGTCTGGGGCACTTGCTGGTACCTCACAAGCTGGGAGGAATGTTGGAGAGTGACAAAACAGATGGGTTCCCTCTGCTTCTCGGTTTTAGAGACATCAGGACTTCAACACCCCCCCCCCCCCCCCCCCCAATACTATTGCACAAAAGCCACACACATATCTATCCAAATAAAAACACCCTGCCTGTGGGTGGGAGATTAATAAAAATGACATGTTGTGATGTACACCAATTATGACGGCATCATCTCAATTTTTTTAAAGCATGACTGGATTTAAATAGGAAGAGGGAGGAAACTATCCAGACATGCTACTTTAACCAGCTGAGTGATTTCACTGACTCTGGAACACGTGCAAGTTCACACCTCATCAACCCAGAAGTAAGTAAACAATACAATCTTTTATGGTCCTGTTTGATTAGTTTAACGTGCACTTGAATTCAAAACAACATCGCAGGTTATGGGAATAAAAAGTCTCACTTGTAAACAGTTTACCACAGGGTAGTGCAAAAGCATTTTAAATGAAATAAAACGCTAATGGACTTACTAAGCTCGTTTTAAGAATATAAATCCCCTAAATGTGTGAGGTATGTCAACAAAAACACCAGAAAAAATCCGACTTGTGTTCCCACAAACAATCCGAGTGAGGTCGCGCGTGACAGCGACTGCGCGCTCGTTCACACAGAAGCACGCGCAAAATAAACACACTCAAACTTACGACACAGCCACAAATATACAAGCATCATCATCATAACACACCCTTCTGCGCTCGTGCCTTCAAAAAATACTGAAATTATTGAACTAAAATTTACATAACAAGCTCAATGAATCCCACCATCAAACATTCAATGTGCTCACAGTCAGGAATTGAAAATTACCTGACAAAAGGAATGCCGTGAGATTGTAACAAACCGAGTGGAATGAGAATATTAATTTACTTCAGTTATCCCAATCACGCAGAGCACAACGTGTTGGTGATTGTTGCCTCGTGATTGACTGTCAATCAAACCAATTATCAAATGACCTGGGGAGACTGTTTTGCTTGCTTTTAAATAAATAAATAAAAAACACTTTTCTTTGTGAATGAATTATAGGCTATTGGTTATGTGCGTCTTTAAATGTAGCCAAATAAAATAGCACTGTAAAAGCCATTTATAGGCTATTGATCAAATACCGGTTCGACCAGCTGAAGTTTGGATCGGATCAAGTAAGGTCTCCCCCAGACCTGCATTCAGCCTTGTATGCACCCTCGGTGACGTCATCGAGGACTGGAAGTGCATATGAGGCTGAGCGCAGATCTGCATGCAGACTACTGAACTGATGCGGTGTGGCACCTTAAGGAGTCGCTCGCGCTTCAGAAGATACACCAGCGCTATAAACGTGAACGAGGAATGCACTCAACACTCACACACACATTCAAACTAGCAATTACGGCTTATCGGATACACACACATACGGTCCACTATCCTGGAATTCTGCCAATGGATCCGATCAGAACCGCCAACAGCTGCTTAAGAGAATATAAGGCTATCTTTTATTAAAACCCAGCAAACACTGCCAATCAAAATTACTGACAGAAAAAAACATAAAACCCGCGAATATTTAGACCGATCTACACACTAAAAACGGTTTACATTAAAGCACCAGAAATTAATTTGATTAAGCTTACCAGAGTTTATTATAACACAATTAAAACGCAAGACAATAGCTTAATAACTTTAGTTAGTTTTTTTTTCTGTCACGACAGTATACAACAATGTCCTCTGGATTTGCTACTTGAAATAGTTACACAACACATTTTATCTCTTTACACTGGCCGACAAAAGAACATTGAAACTATCTGGCTGGACTCCAGATCCGAGGTTTGCCTATTAGACACATTACAAGTGCGGCGTTAAACAGCGCGGAGCTTTGCTACTCACCAATAACGTGTCCGATCAGCATTAGTAAATCACTATCTAGGAAAAGATGAAGCTGTAATAATCCAAGAGATGCGATCGCGCGTTTATCCGTAAAGAGATCCCGTTGTGTTCGTGCGGCTATTGTGCGCTCGGCGGACTGGAGCGGCAGCTGAAGCTGTTCCTCTTGTCTGAAGCAGACGCGGAGCAGCGCAGTCTTTTCGTCAGTGGAAAACTCCCTCCTGGCGTGTGACGCAGGCGGTGACACTGAGCCCACGCGCCGCTTCCTGCCTTCCGCGCGGGGCGACACTCCTCCTGGCGCACACAGAGAACGAGAGAGAGACCGGAACAACAAGCGCGAGTTATGGGAAACTGTAAATCTTTCATTGCCTTCAAAACATTTACTATGGTAACCACAGTGGCTGGCAAAATATTGGAGTATACACACTGAAATCATGATCAATTGTGCTTTCTTAAAACATTTTAAGATAACCAGAATCTATTTTGCTTTAAAGTAGCTTTCTATATATATATATATATATATATATATATATATATATATATATATATATATATATATATATATATATATATATACACACACATATATATATATATTTTTTTTTCTGCGACGTTTATGTTAAAATGTATATAATCAATATAAAAGTGTCAATCACATAATCAAAAAAAAAAAATAATATATATATATATATATATATATATATATATATATATATATATATATATATATATATGTATGTGTATGTGTATATATATTTTTTTTTCTGCGACGTTTATGTTAAAATGTATATAATCAATATAAAAGTGTCAATCACATAATCAAAATTAATATTATTACTAAATAATGATAATAAATAATTATAATAAATAATTATATATGGACAAATAACTCAAAATATTACAAAATGTTATATGTGAACTATATTTAAAAAGTATTTTAAAATTATATAGGACTGTAAAATGTAATGATGTTATATATGTAAAGTAATGTGTTGTACATTAATACAGTAATTTGTATTAATGTTATTTATAGTTGTTTACATTTTTGTTTTACACTCTTTACATGTTTTACATAAATTTTACATTTTATATACATTTATTGTGATGTCAATTATAACAAAAACTGTTTAAATGAATAAATCTATGCAGTTTGATAGATGTTTATACAATCAGATTTCCTGAGTCAACCTCACTGAAGTAGTGAGTCATAAACCCTGCATCATTTATCAGTAAATCCCGCAATCCTTCTGCATCATTCAGCAGCAAAACTTGTAAAACCATTGCCTAATTTATTGGTCATACAGTTGCAGCGGCATTCTGAGCCGACATGAAAACAACTCTCAGACATACTGAATAAGCCATTAGATTACATTACATTTGCATTCCTTCTCTAGGTTGGACTGGGGTTGATGGCAAGTTCACGATGCATCCCAGTGATTTCAGGTATGACTGAACATGCCGTGTCCTCCTATATCTACAGCATCTCTCGTCCTGTCAGCTGTGTCATCATTAACTGTGCACGCCTCTGTAATGCAGAATTACACTAATGCAGTGTTTATCAGAATCGTGCACATCGTAGACACGTGCGGGTGGAGTAAACTTTCGATTTCTATTGAAAAAGGGAGTGCTGCCAGTGTCAACACAGGTGTAAAACACAAAGTGTCTTAAGTGTTTAGGTGGAGTCGCCAGAAGTACAGATTGAACACGCAATCGCACTCCTCTTCTTAGAGAGCTTCAGCCCTCTGGGTCCTGTAAAGAGAATTATCTTCTCCATCCAAAACTAAATACACAAGTCTGGTGGCTTGCTGAGAGTCACAGGTCTGGTGTTGTTTCAATACACAAATCACACCAATAAGCTAAGCAGTGCTCAAATTACAGCTTTTGAGCACATTTACAGACAATGTTGTTGTTTATGGAGTTCATGTTACTAAGGAGTGTGTAACTATAATCGTCGATGTGATTCATCAGTGATGGTTTACTTATTACTGCACGTGTAAAATCATAAGTGTGTGTTTATGGGTCTGGAATTTTTTCCTGATTAGCTTGGCTGCCGCCTGTATGGTTTTAGATGCTATTCAAATGAATGCAGGTCTACTTTATTACTCCTTTATTCAACTCACGCCAACAAAACCACTAGGGGTAAAGACTCTTGCTGTGTCGCCGTGGTCTTGAGCAGCTGAGAAATTTGTTAAAGAGGGAAAAAGAGACTCAGTGTGCTTCCAACGCAAATACATGTCATAATGTTGATAAATGATTTCACAAGATAAAAAGAACTCATTGCAAAGTGGAAAAAGTTGAAGGGATGAGCACTCCCAAAAGTCTGGCTTCTAACATCTTATAACAAAAAAAAAACTTTTAAGATCTGCCATGTTAAATTTTTGACCAAAAAGAAGACAAACACACCAAGCAGGCACAGGACGTCAACATGGTGTCAGATTGATGTTGTACCTCAAACATCGTGGGGGCGTTGCATTTTGTTTGGAAATGAAAATCAGGTTGACGTCAGAACCCAACATCAGGCCGATGTCAGAACCCAATGTCAGGCTGACGTCCATGTCCAACATCCAACCTAAAATTAACCTAATATCAATGTCTAATGATGTTTCAGCTTCAGATTGTGTGGATGTTACCATTATGACGTCTATCAGACGTTGGTTTTTGGTTGTCATACCTTACAAATAAATGTCAGTATTTGACGTCAATATGACGTTGGTATAAGATGCTTGCTCGACGTTGGATTTTGGCCACTTTCTAACACAACCTAAAATCAACCAAATATCAACATCATTTGATGTCGTTATTGTGCACCAAAATAACGTTGTCCTTGGACACTGGCTAGACTTAAATTTTGGTCACCTGACATCACAACCTAAATGTAACTTAATATTAACGTCTTATGACGTTGTGTGCCTGCTGGGCAATAATTAAAGGCACTACAGAATATTACGTTTACACACATCCACAAATTACATGTCAACGCATAAGCTTTTTACAGCATAATACTCACTACTCTCTTGAGTACTTTTAAAAGGTCTTTTTACTCATACTTTGAGTAATATTTACAACAGATAATTTTACTCTACTTGCAATACATTTTTTTAGACAAGTTGTGGTACTTTTACTTATGATTTTTCAGTACTCTTTCCACCACTGCTGGCCAGACATTAAATTTTGGTCAATTGACGTCATAACTTAAATGCAACCTTAAATAACCTGATATTCCTGGAAAGCTCCACTCACTCAGTTCCGACAAATCAGAGTCAGTCAAAAAAAGTGATTTTTTTAGATCCACCCACTTAAATTGAACCAATCAGAGAGTCGCTGACATTTTTTTTTTTTTGCACTGCTCTTTTCAATTTGTCTAATTAGTCTCAGCAAAAAAAGAACCAATTACAGTTTGATTTATCAGTCGCTGTCTTTTTTTGTTCCAGCCTCCCCAATTGGACAAACCACATTTGTAGCTAACAAAACACACCAAGAGCTTTTTTTTTTTAGCCCCACCCACTTAAATTTGATAAATTGGAGTAACCAATAAAAATAGTAAAAAAAGAGATTTTTTAACCAACTCACTAAAATTTAATCACACTAACTAATATTTAAATAAATTAAATCAGAAACAGCATACTAAACTAAATTAACCCTTTGATTCACAACATGGGTCTAAAGTGACCCGGCTAAGTTCATTTTTTCTATATCTTTGTAAGATTTGAACTTCGTCACTTAGTATTCCAGGAATTATTCGATAAAATTGTTTTTCATCAGCACAAAGCCTGTTGTTTTTTTGTCTTTTTTACTTTTTGAATAAAAATCCTTTTTGTTTCACTACCATGGGTCTAAAATGACCCGCATTCATTTCCTATGTTATTTTAATCATGGCTGCATTTTGCATTTTGTTGTTTACAATTACAGGTTTTCATAAAACATTTTATTTTACACTCACAAAAATACTTATGTTCAGTACAGTTTTTGTATTTGTACAACAATTTTAAAATAAGTGTCAAAAATGACCCATATAGGAACCTTTGCTGTTTCATAATTGTGGCAAAAAAGAACCATATACTGCTAAATACAGTTCACCTGGCACGTTTCACAACTCAACATGGCTGATTTCTTCTATCTGATGCTTGTAAGTATGAAAAATGGTTTTATGTATATATTTAATTTATAGATGGAAAGATATATTTTGTGATAGATAGATAGATAGATAGATAGATAGATAGATAGATAGATAGATAGATAGATAGATAGATAGATAGATAGATAGATAGATAGATAGATAGATAGATAGATAGATAGATAGATAGATAGATAGATAGATAGATAGATAGATAGATAGATATTCTTGTGCTTTGGATTTCTTTTACAGAGTGTTAGTATGGCTCATGCCAGTCATTCTATATTTATGGCTGAAATGCTTGTAGAGGTTCTGCAGGATGAGGCAGATTAGGCGAATTCTTAGTTCTGATTCAGAGTCTGAAATATCTGATGCTGATTATCTAGATTCTAGACTACGTGTCACAGGGTCAATCTGGAATTGCTGGACTGAGTAGACAACTAGGGTATTACAGGAGCAAGCATTACCCTACTCAATGTAGAGCAAGAAGCCACAAGGCACATGCTATGGTACAATATGCTGGATGTCACCACCCTAAACTTTGCCCAAACACCCTAATTACATAGGTGGTGTGACCCATGTATGTAAACTTGATGTTGTAATACAAACCTAAGAAAAAATAAATAATTCATTTGCGCTGCATGAAAAAAATAATTTTTGAAAATTGATGAATAATTAAATTCATGGAATAATTAATATATAATGCTGAAATAAATTGCTTTCAAAAGATAAAGACAAAAAAAAAAAAATCCCAGGGAAGAATAAAATAAAATCAAATGAATATAAGTCATTTCAGACCCATGTTGTGCATTTGAAGGGGTTTTTATAGCTTGTGCATCAAAGGGTTGAATATACTCAGTAATAAATGGATGAAAAATAAATTTTGCAACAAAAAAAAAATCTAAATATTTAGCCCCACCCACTCAGATTTAACAAATTGAAGAATTGTATAAAACATAACACATCAGCTTTTTATCTTTATAAAAAAGAGCTAGAGTTAAACAGAGAAAAATAAATGCTGCAACACTTTAGTTTAGGTCACAATTCACAGTGTTAACAAACCATTAACTAACACTGCTAACTTAATTAACTACTAATTAACCATTTATTAATAGTTAGAAAGGTAATAGTTAGGTTTAGGTTTTGCATTAGGGATGTAGAATTAGATCATACTTTATAACTAATGAACATTTAATATCTTGATATTAGACAGGCAATAAGCCAGTAGTTAATAGCATGAACTGTGAGCTAAACTGAAGTGTGCTTGAAATGCTTGATATGCTTTCATCAAAATTTCAGTACATAAAAAAAGTTGATCACAAAGTAGAAAAAGTTGCAAGGATGAGCACTGATACTCATAAATGTTTGTCTTCTCTTCCAAGAAAAGAATTATTGGGTGGGGGAGGGGGATGATTTTACCAGGGCCACTGGCTCAGGCCTGCATATATTAGCCACTATGTCTTTAAAAGTGTGCCAGAGACTTTACCGCAGAGGACGCCCCACATCGAGAACAATAATGGCCCTCAATGCTTACCATCTGCAGAGAGGGGAAAAAAAGCCATTGCTGCACGTGTTCTTTGGAGCACCTCACATGAACTGACTCGCATATCACACGTTACTGAGCGGGCCTCATATCCCTCAGCGCATACATTAGAAAACAAGTGCACATTGAAGTTTCACATTCGGGTATTAAAGGGAAAGTCCACATGAAAAGCTCATATAGTTGACAGTTTAATTATTTATTCAACCTCAAGTTATTCACCACAAACACAATATGTTTATTTGTATTTTTTGTAAAGTTTGTTTGTCTGGCAAAAATTAAATTAAATTAAATTAAATTAAATTAAATTAAATTAAATTAAATTAAATTAAATTAAATTAAATTAAATTAAATGAGCTTATCAACTATTCACTACTTCCAGAAGTTGTCAAGAATATATGGTGCAAGGTCAGATGTATCAAACAAACACTAAAAAAAATTAAAGCTGCAAGCAGCGATGATAGGGACCTCGCACCCGGGCTCACCGCCGCCCGGTGGCATCAGGATGACAGAGAACAGCGAACAGTAATAATTTAAGCCGATATATTAAAAATATCTGAGAAAATCACAGATCTATGCCAAACTTCCTCCTGTCAGCAAGTGGCGCTATAACTGTGACTCATGATTGGCATGTAGATGTCTTCAGGAGAGGAAACTTATCAACCATGTGAAGTTTTAGGCAGATCGGACATTGTTTGGCTGAGTTATGAGCCAAACTGCCTTTTGTCAGCAGGTGGCGCTAAGACAGACTCAATGTTGTTATGTAGATGTGTTCAGGGGGTGACTTTTATTAACCTTGTGATGTTTCAGGCAGATCGGAGTTTGTGTGGTTGAGTTATAAGCCAATCTACCTTCTGCCAGCAGGTGGCGCTATGACTGACTCAATATTGTTATGTAGATGTGTTCAGGAGAGGACTTTTATCAATCATGTGAAGTTTTAGGCAGATCAGACATTGTGTGGTGTAGTTATAAGGACTTCCTGTTCCATGGCGAAGCGTTGAGGTTTGTCATGCCACCACAGACACGCCCCTCTGCAAAAACTCTAGATCTTCACAATATATCATCGCTAGAGCTTTCAGATGACACCACTCAATTTGGTGCTGATACGGGAAAGTTTGTGGAAGGAGTTTGTTACAGTGTCAAACATGTCATTTCCTGTAGCCAGCAGGTGGCGCTATAACTGTAACTGGATATCGGCACGTAAACCTGTTCAGGTCAGGACTGTTATTAAATGTGTGAATTTTGAGGCAGATCGAATGATGCATGCTTGAGTTATAACGACTTCCTGTTTTGTGGCGAATCATCAACGTTTGCGAGGCTGCCACGGACACAGCCATCGATGAAAACTCTAAAGCTTCGCAATTTAACATCACCAAGGCTTTAAGATGGCAAAACCCAATTTTGGTGTCAATCAGATAAAATCCCTAGGAGGAGTTAGTTAAAATACAACGCCTAGAAATGGCAAAAGAGCCACTTTTTAGCCGCAGGAAGTTAAAAATATCCGACTTCCTGTTGAGTTTGAGATATGGCTCCAAGAGACTTTTTCATATGTTTTGGCATGTTTGAGGTGTGTGCCAATTTTTGTGCATGTGCGTGATTTGTAGATCGGGGGCTCGTCCGTTTAATTTTTATATGTATTCAGGAGAGGAATTTAATTAACCATGTGAAGTTTCAGGCTGATCGGAATTTGTGTGGTTAAGTTTTAAGGACTTCATGTTTCATGGTGAAGCGTTGAGGTTTGTCATGCCACCACAAACACGCCCCTCTGCGAAAACTCTAGATCTTCACAATATATCATCGCTAAAGCTTTCAGATAACAACCAACCAAATTTGGTGCTGACACGAAAAAATTTGTGGGATGAGTTTATTACTCTGTAAATCATGACATTTCCTGTGGCCAGCAGGTGGCGCTATAACTGCAACTGGATTTTGGCATGTTCTGGTCTGGACTTATATTAAACATGTGAATTTTGAGGCAGATCGGATAATGCATGCCTGAGATATAATGACTTCCGGTTTTGTGGCGAATCAAAGTTTGCGAGGCCGCCACAGACACGCCCATCGACAAAACCTCTAAAGCTTCGCAATTTAACATCGCCAAGGCCTTTAGATGACAAAACCCAATTTTGGTGTCGATCGGATAAAATGCCTTGGAGGAGTTCGTTAAGATACAACGCCTGGAAATGGCAAAAATACCACTTATTTGCCGCAGGAAGTTAAAAATATCCGACTTCCTGTTGGGTTTGAGTTATGGCTCCAAGAGACTTTTTTGTATGTTTTGACGTGTTTGAGGTGTGTGCCAGTTTTCGTGCATGTGCGTGATTCGTAGATCAGGGGCTCTTCCGTTTAATTTTTATAGGTGGCGCTGTAGAGTCATTTTGCCATGCCCACTTCAATATTGTTATGGGGATGTGTTCAGGAGAGGACTTGTATCAACTATGTGAAGTTTCAGGCAGATCGGACTTTGTGTGGTTGAGTTATAAGGACTTCCTGTTCCATGGCGAAGCGTTGAGGTTTGTCATGCCGCCACGGACAGGCCATTCTCCGAAAACTCTAGATCTTCACAATATAACATCGCTAGAGCTTTCAGATAACACCACCAAATTTTGGTGCTGATATGATAAAATTTGTGGGAGGAGTTTGTGACTCTTTAAAATCATGTCATTTCCTGTGGCCAGCAGGTGGCGCTATAACTGTATCTGGATATTGGCATGTAAACGTGTTCAGGTCAGGACTCTTATCAAGCGTGTGAATTTTGAGGCAGATCGGATAATGCATGCCTGAGTTATAACGACTTCCTGTTTTGTGGCGAATTGTCAAAGTTTGCGAGGCCGCCACAGACACGCCCATCGACGAAAACTCTAAAGCTTCGCAATTTAACATTGCCCATGCCTTTAGATGATAAAACCCAATTTTGGTGTCGATCGGATAAAATCCCTAGGAGGAGTTCGTTAAAATACAACGCCTGAAAATGGCAAAAATGCCACTTTTTCGCCGCAGGAAGTTAAAAATATCCGACTTCCTGTTGGGTTTGACATATGGCTCCAAGAGACTTTTTCGTATGTTTTGGCATGTTTGAGGTGTGTGCCAATTTTCGTGCATGTGCGTGATTCGTGGATCGGGGGCTCGTCCGTTTAAGTTTTCTAGGTGGCGCTGTCGAGTCATTTTGCCACGCCCACTTCCGAGACCCATAATAAACGTAAATTTTCGCCACTTCTGAGGCGTGTGCAAAGTTTCGTGAGTTTTCGGGCATGTTTAGCCCCTTAAAATCGCGATTCATTCCGGAAAAGAATAATAATAATAATAATAATTAAAGCTGCAAGCAGCGATGATAGGGACCTCGCACCCGGGCTCACCGCCGCCTGGTGACCTTACGATGACAGAGAACAGCGAACAATAATAATTTAAGCCAATATATTTAAAAAATTTAAGAAAATCACATATTTATGCCAAACTTCCTCCTGTCAGCAGGTGGCGCTATAACTGTGACTCAATATTGGCATGTAGATGTCTTCCGGAGAGGAATCTTATCAACCATGTGAAGTTTCAGGCACATGGGACATTGTGTGGCTGAGTTATAAGCCAAACTACCTTCTGCCAGCAGGTGGCGTTATGGCTGATTCAATATTGTTATGTGGATATGTTCAGGAGCGGACTTTTATCAACCATGTGAAGTTTCAGGCAGATCAGAGATTGTGTGGAGATTGTTTTATAAGACAAACTACATTCTGCCAGCAGGTGGCGCTATGAAAGACTCAATATTATTATGAAGATGTCCTCAGGAGAGGACTTTCATCAACCATGTGACATTTTAGGCAGATCTGACATTGTGTGGTCGAGTTACAAGCCAAACTTCCTTCTGCCAGCAGGTGGCGCTATGACTCTGACTCAATATTATTATGTAGATGTGCTCAGGAGAGGACTTTCATCAACCATGTGAAGTTTCAGGCAGATCGGACATTGTGTGGCCGAGTTACAAGCCAAACTACCTTCTGCCAGCAGGTGGCGCTATGACTGACTCAATATTGTTATGTGGATGTGTTCAGGAGAGGACTTTTATCAATCATGTGAAGTTTCAGGCAGATCAGACATTGTGTGGTTGAGTTATAAGAACTTCCTGTTCCATGGCGAAGCGTTGAGGTTTGTCATGCCACCACAGACACACCCCTTTACAAAAACTCTAGATCTTCACAATATATCATCTGTAGAGCTTTAAGATAACACCACTGTATTTTGGTGCTGATACGGGAAAGTTTGTGGAAGGAGTTTGTTACAGTGTCAAACATGTCATTTCCTGTGGCCAGCAGGTGGCGCTATAACTGTAACTGGATATCGGCACGTAAACCTGATCAGGTCAGGACTGTTATTAAATGTGTGAATTTTGAGGCAGATTGAATATTGCATGCCTGAGTTATAATGACTTCCTGTTTTGTGGCAAATCATCAAAGTTTGCGAGGCCGCCACGGACACGCCCATCGATGAAAACTCTAAAGCTTCGCAATTTAACATCGCCAAGGCCTTTAGATGACAAAACCCAATTTTGGTGTCGATCGGATAAAATCCCTAGGAGGAGTTCGTTAAAATACAATGCCTGGAAATGGCAAAAATGCCACTTTTTCGCCACAGGAAGTTAAAAATACCCGACTTCCTGTTGGGTTTGAGATATGGCTCCAAGAGACTTTTTCGTATGTTTTGTCATGTTTGAGGTGTGTGCCAATTTTCGTGCATGTGCGTGATTCGTAGATCGGGGGCTCGTCCGTTTAATTTTTCTAGGGGGCGCTGTCGAGTCATTTTGCCACGCCCACTTCAATATTGTTATGTGGATGTGTTCAAGAGATGACGTTTATCAACCATGTGAAGTTTCAGGCAGATCGGATATTGTGTGGTTGAGTTATAAGGACTTCCTGTTCCATGGCGAAGCGTTGAGGTTTGTCATGCCGCCACGGACACGCCCCTCGGCAAAAACTCTAGATCTTCACAATATATTATCACTAGAGCTTTCAGATGACACCACCCAATTTTGGTGCTGATACGATAAAATTTGTGGGAGGAGTTTGTTACTCCGTAAATCATGTCATTTCCTGTGGCCAGCAGGTGGCGCTGTATCTGTATCTGGTTATTGGCATGTAAACGTGTTCAGGTCAGGACTGTTATTAAACGTGTGAATTTTGAGGCAGATCTGATAATGCATGCCTGAGTTATAACGACTTCCTGTTTTGTGGCGAATCGTGTAAGTTTGCGAGGCCGCCACGGACACGCCCATCGACGAAAACTCTAAAGCTTCGCAATTTAACATCGCCAAGGCCTTTAGATGACAAAACCCAATTTTGGTGTCGATCAGATAAAATCCCTAGGAGGAGTTCGTTAAAATACAACGCCTGGAAATGGCAAAAACGCCACTTTTTCGCCGCAGGAAGTTAAAAATATCTGACTTCCTGTTGGGTTTGAGATATGGCTCCAAGAGACTTTTTCGTATGTTTTGGTGTGTTTGAGGTGTGTGCCAATTTTCGTGCATGTGCGTGATTCGTGGATCGGGGGCTCGTCCGTTTAATTTTTCTAGGTGGCGCTGTCGAGTCATTTTGCCACGCCCACTTCCGAAGCCCATAACAAACGTAAATTTTCGCCACTTCTGAGGCGTGTGCAAAGTTGCGTGAGTTTTCGGGCATGTTTAGCCCCTCAAAATCGCGATTCATTCCGCGGAAGAAGAAGAAGAAGAAGAATAATAATTAAAGCTGCAAGCAGCGATGATAGGGACCTCGCACCCGGGCTCACCGCCGCCCGTTGGCCTCAGAATGACAGAGAACAGCGAACAATATTAATTTAAGCCGATTTATATAAAAAACCTGAGAAAATCACACATTCATGCCAAACTTTCTCTTGTCAGTAGGTGGCGCTATGACTGTGACTCAAGATTTGCATGTAGATGCCTTCAGTAGAGGAATCTTATCAACCATGTGAATTTTCAGCCAGATCGGACATTGTTTGGCTGAGTTATATGTAATTTCCTGTTGCCAGCAGGTGGCGCTATGACTGTGACTCGATATTGGCATGTAGATGTCTTCAGCAGAGGATTTTAATCAACCATGTAAATTTTCAGGCTGGTCAGACTTTGTGTGGCTGAGTTATAAGCCAAACTATCTTCTGCCAGCAGGTGGCGCTATGACTGTGACTCAATATTGCAATGTAGATGTCTTCAAGAGAGGAATTTAATCAACCATGTGAAGTTTCAGGCAGATCGGACATTGTGTGGCCGAGTTACAAGCCAAACTACCTTCTGCCAGCAGGTGACGCTATGACAGACTCAATATTGTTATGTGGATGTGTTCAGGAGAGGAATATGATCAACCTTGTGAAGTTTCAGGCAGATCGGACATTGTGTGGTTGAGTTATAAGCATTTCCTGTTCCATGGCGAAGTGTTGAGGTTTGTCATGCCGCCACGGACACGCGCTTCTGCAAAATCTCTAGATCTTTACAATATATCATCGCTAGAGCTTTTAAATAACATCACTCAAATTTGGTGCTGATATAATAAAGTTTGCGGAAGGAGTGTATTACAATTTAAAACATGTCATTTCCCGTGGCCAGCAGGTGGCGCTATAACTCTATCTGGATATCAGCATATAAACGTATTCAGGTCAGGACTGTTATTAAATGTGTGAATTTTGAGGCATATCTGATAATGCATGCCTGAGTTATAACGACTTCCTGTTTTGTGGCGAATCGTCAAAGTTTGCAAGGCCGCCACGGACACGGCCATCGATGAAAACTCTAAAGCTTCGCAATTTAACATCGCCAAGGCCTTTAGATGACAAAACCAAATTTTGGTGTTGATCAGATAAAATCCCTAGGAGGAGTTCGTTAAAATACAACGCCTGGAAATGGCAAAAATGCCACTTTTTTTGCCGCAGGAAGTTAAAAATATCTGACTTCCTGTTGGGTTTTAGATATGGCTCCAAGAGACTTTTTCGTATGTTTTGGCATGTTTGAGGTGTGTGACAATTTTCGTGCATGTGCGTGATTCGTATATCGGGGGCTCGTCCGATTAATTTTTGTAGGTGGCGCTGTTGAGTCATTTTGCCACGCCCACTTCAATATTGTTATGAAGATGTGTTCAGGAGAGGACTTTTATCAACCATGTGAAGTTTCAGGCAGATCGCACATTGTGTGGTAGAGTTATAAGGACTTCCTGTTCCATGGCGAAGCGTTGAGGTTTGTCATGCCGCCATGGACACGCCCCTCTGCGAAAACTCTAGATCTTCACAATATATCATCGCTAGAGCTTTCAGATAACACCACTCAAATTTGGTGCTGATACGATAAAATTTGTGGGAGGAGTTTGTCACACTGTAAAACATGTCATTTCCTGTGGCCAGCAGGTGGCGCTATAACTGTATCTGGATATTGGCATGTAAACGTGTTCAGGTCAGGACTCTTGTCAAATGTGTGAATTTTGAGGCAGATCGGATAATGCATGCCTGAGTTATAACGACTTCCTGTTTTGTGGCGAATCATCAAAGTTTGCGAGGCCGCCACGGACACGCCCATCGACGAAAACTCTAAAGCTTCGCAATTTAACATCGCCAAGGCCTTTAGATGACAAAACCCAATTTTGGTGTCGATCGGATAAAATCCCTAGGAGGAGTTTGTTAAAATACAACGCCTGGAAATGGCAAAAACGCCACTTTTTCGCCGCAGGAAGTCAAAAATATCCAATTTCCTGTTGGGTTTGAGATATGGCTCCAAGAGACTTTTTCGTATGTTTTGGTGTGTTTGAGGTGTGTGCCAATTTTCGTGCATGTGCGTGATTCGTGGATCGGGGGCTCGTCCGTTTAAATTTTCTAGGTGGCGCTGTCGAGTCATTTTGCCACACCCCTTTCCGAGACCCATAATAAACGTAAATTTTCGCCACTTCTGAGGCGTGTGCAAAGTTTCGTGAGTTTTCGGGCATGTTTAGCCCCTCAAAACCGCGATTCATTCCGCGGAAGAAGAAGAAGAAGAATAATTAAAGCTGCAAGCAGCGATGATAGGGACCTCGCACCCGGGCTCACCGCCACCCGGTGGCCTTAGGATGACAGAGAACAGCGAACAGTAATAATTTAGGCCGATATGTTTAAAAAAATCGGAGAAAATCACCTATTTATGCCAAACCTCCTCCTCTCAGCAGGTGGCGCTATGACTGTGACTCAAGATTGGCATGTAGATGTCACCAGGAGAGGAATCTTATCAACCATGTGAAGTTTCAGGCAGATCAAACATTGTTTAGCTGAGTTATAAGCCAAACTGCCTTTTGTCAGCAGGTGGCGCTACGACAGACTCAATGTTGTTATGTAGATGTGTTCAGGAGAGGACTTTTATCAACCATGTGAACTTTCAGGCAGATCGGACTTTGTGTGGTTGAGTTATAATGCAAACTACCATCTGCCAGCAGGTGGCGCTATAACGGTGACTTAAGATTGGCATGTAGATGCCTTCAGTAATGGAATTTAAACAACCATGTGAAGTTTCAGGCAGATCGGATGTTGTTTGGCTGAGTTATAAGCCTATCTACCTTCTGCCAGCAGGTGGCGTTATGACTGACTCATTACTGTTTTGGGGATGTGTTCAGAAGAGGACTTTTATGAGCCATGTGAAGTTTCAGGCTGATCTGACTTTGTGTGGTTGAGATATAAGGACTTCCTGTTCCACGGCGAAGCGTTGAGGTTTGTCATGCCGCCACGGACACGCCCCTCTGCAAAAACTCTAGATCTTGACAATATATCATCACTTAAGCTTTCAGATAACAACCCCCCAAACTTGGTGCTGATACAAAAAAAAATAGTGGGAGGAGTTTGTTACTCTGTAAATCATGACATTTCCTGTGGCCAGCAGGTGGCGCTATAACTGTATCTGGATATTGGCATGTAAACGTGTTCTGGTCTGGACTCTTATTAAACATGTGAATTTTGAGGCAGATCGGATAATGCATGCCTAAGTTATAATGACTTCCGGTTTTGTGGCGAATCGTCAAAGTTTGCGAGATCGCCACGGACACGCCCATCGACAAAAACTATAAAGCTCCGCAATTTAACATCGCCAAGGCCTTTAGATGACAAAACCCAATTTTGGTGTCGATAGCATAAAATCCCTAGGAGGAGTTCGTTAAGATACAGCGCCTGGAAATGGCAAAAATGCCACTTATTTGCAGCAGGAAGTTAAAAATATCCGACTTCCTGTTGGGTTTGAGATATGGCTCCAAGAGACTTTTTCGTATGTTTTGGCGTGTTTGAGGTGTGTGCCAATTTTCGCGCATGTGCGTGATTCGTAGATCAGGGGCTCGTCCGTTTAATTTTTCTAGGTGGCGCTGTCGAGTCATTTTGCCACGCCCACTTCAATATTGTTATGTGGATGTGTTCAAGAGATGACGTATATCAACCATATGAAGTTTCAGGCTGATCAGACTTTGTGTGGTTGAGTTATGAGGACTTCCTGTTATATGGCGAAGCGTTGAGGTTTGTCATGCCGCCACGGACACGCCCCTCTGCAAAAACTCTAGATCTTTACAATATATCACCGATAGAGCTTTCAGATGACACCACTCAATTTTGGTGCTGATACCATAAAATTTGTGGGAGGAGTTTGTTACAGTGTAAAACATGTCATTTCCTGTGGCCAGTAGGTGGCGCTATAACTGTATCTGGATAATGGCATGTAAACGTGTTCAGGTCAGGACTCTTATCAAGCGTGTGAATTTTGAGGCAGATCGGATAATGCATGCCTGAGTTATAACGACTTCCTGTTTTGTGGCGAATTGTCAAAGTTTGCGAGGCCGCCACGGACACGCCCATCGACGAAAACTCTAAAGCTTCGCAATTTAACATCGCCAAGGCCTTTAGATGACAAAACCCAATTTTGGTGTCGATCGGATAAAATCCCTGGGAGGAGTTCGTTAAAATACAACGCTTGGAAATGGCAAAAACGCCACTTTTTCGCCGCAGGAAGTCAAAAATATCCGACTTCCTGTTGGGTTTGAGATATGGCTCCAAGAGACTTTTTCGTATGTTTTGGCGTGTTTAAGGTGTGTGCCAATTTTCGTGCATGTGTGTGATTCGTGGATCGGGGGCTCGTCCGTTTAATTTTTCTAGGTGGCGCTGTCGAGTCATTTTGCCACGCCCACTTCCGAGACCCATATCAACCTGCTATTTACACCGGGTTTGGTGTGTGTGCAAATTTTCATGAGTTTTCGGGCATGTTTAGACCCTCAAAAGTGCCCCGATAGGGGGCGGAATAATAATAATAATAATAATTAAAGCTGCAAGCAGCGATGATAGGGACCTCGCACCCGGGCTCACCGCCGCCCGGTGGCCACAGGATGACAGAGAACAGCGAACAGTAATAATTTAAGCCGATATATTAAAAAAATCTGAGAAAATCACAGATTTATGCCAAATTTTCTCCTGTCAGCAGGTGGCGCTATAACTGTGACTCATAATTGGCATGTAGATGTCTTCATGAGAGGAAACTCATCAACCATGTGAAGTTTTAGGCAGATCGGACTTTGTGTGGTTGAGTTATACTGCAAACTACCATCTGCCAGCAGGTGGCGCTATAACTGAGACTTAAGATTGGCATGTAGATGCCTTCAGTAATGGAATTTAATCAACCATGTGAAGTTTCAGAAAGATCGGAGTTTGTGTGGTTGAGTTATAAGCCAATCTACCTTCTGCCAGCAGGTGGCGCAATGACTGACTCAATATTGTTATGTAGATGTGTTCAGAAGAGGACTTTTATCAATCATGTGAAGTTTCAGGCAGATCAGACATTTTGTGGTTGAGTTATAATAACTTCCTGTTCCATGGCGAAGCGTTGAGGTTTGTCATGCCACCACAGACACGCCCTTCTGCAAAAACTCTAGATCTTCACAATATATCATCACTTAAGCTTTCAGATGACAACCCACCAAACTTGGTGCTGATACAAAAAAAAATAGTGGGAGGAGTTTATTACTCTGTAAATCATGACATTTCCTGTGGCCAGCAGGTGGCGCTATAACTGTATCTGGATATTGGCATGTAAACGTGTTCTGGTCTGGACTCTTATCAAACGTGTGAATTTTGAGGCAGATCGGATAATGCATGCCTAAGTTATAATGACTTCCGGTTTTGTGGCGAATCGTCAAAGTTTGCGGGGCCGCCATGGACACGCCCATCGACAAAAACTATAAAGCTTCGCAATTTAACATCGCCAAGGCCTTTAGATGACAAAACCCAATTTTGGTGTCGATAGCATAAAATCCCTAGGAGGAGTTCGTTAAGATACAACGCCAGGTAATTGGCAAAAATGCCACTTATTTGCAGCAGGAAGTTAAAAATATCCGACTTCCTGTTGGGTTTGAGATATGGCTCCAAGAGACTTTTTCGTATGTTTTGGCGTGTTTGAGGTGTGTGCCAATTTTCGCGCATGTGCGTGATTCGTAGATCAGGGGCTCGTCCGTTATATTTTTCTAGGTGGCGCTGTCGAGTCATTTTGCCACGCCCACTTCAATATTGTTATGTGGATGTGTTCAAGAGATGACGTATATCAACCATATGAAGTTTCAGGCTGATCAGACTTTGTGTGGTTGAGTTATGAGGACTTCCTGTTCCATGGCGAAGCGTTGAGGTTTGTCATGCCGCCACGGACACGCCCCTCTGCAAAAACTCTAGATCTTTACAATATATCACCGATAGAGCTTTCAGATGACACCACTCAATTTTGGTGCTGATACCATAAAATTTGTGGGAGGAGTTTGTTACAGTGTAAAACATGTCATTTCCTGTGGCCAGTAGGTGGCGCTATTTCTGTATCTGGATATTGGCATGTAAACGTGTTCAGGTCAGGACTCTTATCAAACGTGTGAATTTTGAGGCAGATCGGATAATGCATGCCTGAGTTATAACGACTTCCTGTTTTGTGGCGAATCGTCAAAGTTTGCGAGGCCGCCACGGACACGCCCATCGACGAAAACTCTAAAGCTTCGCAATTTAACATCGCCAAGGCCTTTAGATGACAAAACCCAATTTTGGTGTCGATCGGATAAAATCCCTAGGAGGAGTTCGTTAAAATACAACGCCTGGAAATGGCAAAAACGCCACTTTTTTGCCGCAGGAAGTCAAAAATATCCGACTTCCTGTTGGGTTTGAGATATGGCTCCAAGAGACTTTTTCGTATGTTTTGGCGTGTTTGAGGTGTGTGCCAATTTTCGTGCATGTGTGTGATTCGTGGATCGGGGGCTCGTCCGTTTAATTTTTCTAGGTGGCGCTGTCGAGTCATTTTGCCACGCCCACTTCCGAGACCCAAATCAACCTGCTATTTACACCGGGTTTGGTGTGTGTGCAAATTTTCATGAGTTTTCGGGCATGTTTAGACCCTCAAAAGTGCCCCGATAGGGGGCGGAATAATAATAATAATAATAATAATAATAATAATAAAAAACGGAGCAATTCCAATAGGGCCTACGCACCGTTTCGGTGCTCGGTCCCTAATTAAAGCTGCAAGCAGCGATGATAGGGACCTCGCACCCGGGCTCACCGCCGCCCGGTGACCTTACGATGACAGAGAACAGCGAACAATAATAATATATGCCGATATATATATAAAAAACCTAAGAAAAATACAGATTTATGCCAAACTTCCTCCTGTCAGCAGGTGGCGCTATACCTGTGACTCAAGATTGGCATGTAGATGTCTTCAGGAGAGGAATTTAATCAACCATGTGAAGTTTCAAGCACATGGGACATTTTGTGGCTGAGTTATAAGCCAAACTACCTTTTGCCAGCAGGTGGCGTTATGACTGACTCAATATTATTATGGGGATGTGTTCAGGAGTGGACTTTTATCAAACATGTGAAATTTCAGGCAGATCAGAGATTGTGTGGAGATTGTGTTATAAGACAAACTACATTCTGCCAGCAGGTGGCGCTATGAAAGACTCAATATTATTATGTAGATGTGCTCAGGAGAGGACTTTCATCAACCATGTGACATTTTAGACAGATCGGACATTGTTTGGCCGAGTTACAAGCCAAACTACCTTCTGCCAGCAGATGGCGCTATGACTGACTCAATATTGTTATGTAGATGTGTTCAGGAGAGGACTTTTATCAATCATGTGAAGTTTCAGGCAGATCAGATATTGAGTGGTTAAGTTATAATAACTTCCTGTTCCATGGCGAAGCGTTGAGGTTTGTCATGCCACCACAGACAAGCCCCTCTGCAAAAACTCTAGATCTTCACAATATATCATCGCTAGAGCTTTCAGATAACACCACTTTATTTTGGTGCTGATACGGGAAAGTTTGTGGTAGGAGTTTGTTATAGTGTCAAACATGACATTTCCTGTGGCCAGCAGGTGGCGCTATAACTGTAACTGGATATCGGCACGTAAACCTGATCAGGTCAGGACTGTTATTAAATGTGTGAATTTTGAGGCAGATCTGATAATGCATGCCTGAGTTATAACGACTTCCTGTTTTGTGGCGAATCATCAAAGTTTGCGAGGCCGCCACGGACACGCCCATCGACAAAAACTCTAAAGCTTCACAATTTAACATCGCCAAGGCCTTTAGATGATAAAACCCAATTTTGGTGTCGATCAGATAAAATCCCTAGGAGGAGTTCGTTAAAATACACCGCCTGGAAATGGCAAAAATGCCACTTTTTCGCCGCAGGAAGTTAATAATATCTGACTTCCTGTTAGGTTTGAGATATGGCTCCAAGAGACTTTTTCGTATGTTTTGGCATGTTTAAGGTGTGTGCCAATTTTCGTGCATGTGCGTGATTCGTAGCTCGGGGGCTCGTCCGTTTAATTTTTCTAGGTGGCGCTGTCGAGTCATTTTGCCACGCCCACTTCAATATTGTTATGTGGATGTGTTCAAGAGATGACGTTTATCAACCATGTGAAGTTTCAGGCAGATCAGACATTGTGTGGTTGAGTTATAAGGACTTCCTGTTCCATGGCGAAGCGTTGAGGTTTGTCATACCGCCACGGACACACCCCTCTGCGAAAACTCTAGATCTTCACAATATATCATCGCTAGAGCTTTCAGATAACACCACCCAATTTTGGTGCTGATACGAAAAAATTTGTGGGAGGAGTTTATTACTCCGTAAATCATGGCATTTCCTGTGGCCAGCAGGTGGCGCTATAACTATATCTGGATATTGGCATGTAAACATGTTCAGGTTAGGACGCTTATCAAGCGTGTGATTTTTGAGGCAGATCTGATAATGCATGGCTGAGTTATAACGACTTCCTGTTTTGTGGCGAATCATCAAAGTTTGCGAGGGCGCCACGGACACGCCCATCGACGAAAACTCTAAAGCTTCGCAATTTAACATCGCCAAGGCCTTTAGATGACAAAACTCAATTTTGGTGTCGATCGGATAAAATCCCTAGGAGGAGTTCGTTAAAATACAACGCCTGGAAATGGCAAAAACGCCACTTTTTGGCCACAGGAAGTCAAAAATATCCGACTTCCTGTTGGGTTTGAGATATGGCTCCAAGAGACTTTTTCGTATGGTTTGGCATGTTTGAGGTGTGTGCCAATTTTCGTGCATGTGCGTGATTCGTGTATCGGGGGCTCGTCCGTTTAATTTTTCTAGGTGGCGCTGTCGAGTCATTTTGCCACGCCCACTTCCGAAGCCCATAACAAACGTAAATTTTCGCCACTTCTGAGGCGTGTGCAAAGTTGCGTGAGTTTTCGGGCATGTTTAGCCCCTCAAAACCGCGATTCATTCCGCGGAAGAAGAAGAAGAATAATAATAAACGGAGCAATTCCAATAGGGCCTTGCACCGTTCGGTGCTCGGTCCCTAATTAAAGCTGCAAGCAGCGATGATAGGGACCTCGCACCCGGGCTCACCGCCGCCCGGTGACCTTACGATGACAGAGAACAGCGAACAATAATAATTTAAGCCAATATATAAAAAAAATCTAAGAAAATTACAGATTTATGCCAAACTTCCTCCTGTCAGCAGGTGGCGCTATAACTGTGACTTAAGATTGGCATGTAGATGTCTTCCGGAGAGGAATCTTATCAACCATGTGAAGTTTCAGGCACATGGGACATTTTGTGGCAGAGTTATAAGCCAAACTACCTTCTGCCAGCAGGTGGCGTTATGACTGACTCAATATTGTTATGTGGATGTGTTCAGGAGCGGACTTTTATCAACCATGTGAAGTTTCAGGCAGATCAGAGATTGTGTTGAGATTGTGTTTTAACACAAACTACATTCTGCCAGCAGGTGGCGCTATGAAAGACTCAATATTATTATGTAGATGTATTTAGGAGAGGACTTTCATCAACCATGTGACATTTTAGGCAGATCTGACATTGTGTGGCTGAGTTACAAGCCAAAATTTCTTCTGCCAGCAGGTGGCGCTATGACTCTGACTCAATAATATTATGTAGATGTGCTCAAGAGAGGACTTTCATCAACCATGTGAAGTTTCAGGCAGATCGGACATTGTGTGGCCGAGTTACAAGCCAAACTACCTTCTGCCAGCAGGTGGCGCTATGACTGACTCAATATTGTTATGTGGATGTGTTCAGGAGAGGACTTTTATCAATCATGTGAAGTTTCAGGCAGATCAGACATTGTGTGGTTGAGTTATGAGGACTTCCTGTTCCATGGCGAAGCGTTGAGGTTTGTCATGCCACCACAGACACGCCCCTCTGCAAAAACTCTAGATCTTTACAATATATCATCGCTAGAGCTTTCAGATGACACCACTCTATTTTGGTGCTGATACGGGAAAGTTTGTGGGAGGAGTTTGTTACAATGTCAAACATGTCATTTCCTGTGGCCAGCAGGTGGCGCTATATTTGTAACTGGATATCGGCACGTAAACCTGATCAGGTCAGGACTGTTATTAAATGTGTGAATTTTGAGGCAGATCGAATATTGCATGCCAGAGTTATAAAGACTTCCTGTTTTGTGGCGAATCATCAAAGTTTGCGAGGCCGCCACGGACACGCCCATCGATGAAAACTCTAAAGCTTCGCAATTTAACATCGCCAAGGCTTTAAGATGACAAAACCCAATTTTGGTGTCAATAGGATAAAATCCCTAGGAGGAGTTCGTTAAAATACAACCCCTGGAAATGGCAAAAATGCCACTTATTCGCCGAAGGAAGTTAAAAATATCCGACTTCCTGTTGGGTTTGAGATATGGTTCCAAGAGACTTTTTCGTATGTTTTGCCATGTTTGAGGTGTGTGCCAATTTTTGTGCATGTGCGTGATTCGTAGATCGGGGGCTCGTCCGTTTAATTTTTCTAGGTGGCGCTGTCGAGTCATTTTGCCATGCCCACTTCAATATTGTTATGTGGATGTGTTCAAGAGATGACGTTTATCAACCATGTGAAGTTTCAGGCAGATCGGACATTGTGTGGTTGAGTTATAAGGACTTCCTGTTCCATGGCGAAGCGTTGAGGTTTGTCATACCGCGACGGACACACCCCTCTGCGAAAACTCTAGATCTTCACACTATATCATCGCTAGAGTTTTCAGATAACACCACTCAATTTTGGTGCTGATACCATAAAATTTGTGGGAGGAGTTTATAACTCCGTACATCATGTCATTTCCTGTGGCCAGCAGGTGGCGCTGTAACTGTATCTGGATATTGGCATGTAAACGTGTTCAGGTCAGGACTCTTATCAAGCGTGTGAATTTTGAGGCAGATCTGATAATGCATGCCTGAGTTATAACTACTTCCTCTTTTGTGGCGAATCGTCAAAGTTTGCGAGGCCGCCACGGACACGCCCATCGACGAAAACTCTAAAGCTTCGCAATTTAACATCGCCAAGGCCTTTAGATGATAAAACCCAATTTTGGTGTCGATCGGATAAAATTCCTAGGAGGAGTTCGTTAAAATACAATGCCTGGAAATGGCAAAAACGCCACTTTTTCGCCGCAGGAAGTTAAAAATATCTGACTTCCTGTTGGGTTTGAGATATGGCTCCAAGAGACTTTTTCGTATGTTTTGGCATGTTTGAGGTGTGTGCCAATTTTCGTGCATGTGCGTGATTCGTGGATCGGGGGCTCGTCCGTTTAATTTTTCTAGGTGGCGCTGTCGAGTCATTTTACCCTGCCCACTTCCGAAGCCCATAACAAACGTAAATTTTCGCCACTTCTGAGGCGTGTGCAAAGTTGCGTGAGTTTTCGGGCATGTTTAGCCCCTCAAAACCGCGATTCATTCCGCAGGAGAATAATAATAATAATAATAATAATAAACGGAGCAATTCCAATAGGGCCTACGCACCGTTTCGGTGCTCGGTCCCTAATAAGAAACGGAGCAATTCCAATAGGGCCTTGCACCGTTCGGTGCTCGGTCCCTAATAAACGGAGCAATTCCAATAGGGCCTACGCACCGTTTCGGTGCTCGGTCCCTAATAAACGGAGCAATTCCAATAGGGCCTTGCACCGTTCGGTGCTCGGTCCCTAATAACACCTCCTCTCTGATTTTCATGAGAAAATGTCTTAAAACAAATAAAAGTATGCTCCACTCTTCCAAAAAACCTGATCAAAATAAATGTTTATCTGTATTTAGTCTAGTGAACTGACAAAAACTGATCTTTAATACAAGGTCTAAAATATCATAAGCAATTTCTGATAAACTTGACTGCACAAATGTACGTGTAAGTGTACTTAAAAGCTTGACAACACCAATTTTCATACTTTACACTGATAAAGCACCCTAGAAATTCTCATACAAATCTGCATTTTTGTGTTACACAAAAATAAAGCAAGTCAAAGATTACATCACAGAACTCCTTTTGAGACTTTAAATGTTTAATATCGCTGTGAGAAATGAGGAAAAATAAACACCCTCACAAGAGTTTGCACATTAAAGTGAAAAACAGCAGGTCCCCAGGACAAAGCCTTGCAGCGAGTGTTGTGAAGGAGAGGGGTGGTTCCATGAGTCAGGGTGAAGTGCAGGTTTTTTGGGAACAGATTGATGGGCCCAGCTGTCCCTGAGGGGTGGGAGAAAACAAAGCCGGGCAGCTGGTCACCTGTAGATGAGACAAGTGCTGATACTGCACTTCTGGATATGCTTTTTAGTAGGAGGCGATTACTGCCCTACAGTCTTCCTGTACTCTCACCGTCTCCTGATTATAAAGTAGCAGCAACATTTGAGCATTAAAGAATGATATGTAGTGACAGCAGAATAAGAAGCAAGTTATATAAAGCACTTGAATGGTTATATAAAAAGTTCTTGATATAAAGGTTACCTTTTAAAGGTGAGCAGAATATTCCAATCATGAGCTGTAATATTTGCAAAAGTAAAAACCTGCTCTGTAGGACAATTGATTTTAACCATATTTTAATAATCATGTTGTCAATTAATAGGTTGTTAATGGAGTATATTGACTATTTTGAGTAATGTAAACAAAAACAAGGATCCCATCGTATTTCCTGTTTTAAATTTTTAATTTCTATATCTTTTGAGAATCCAAAAAAGCCATATATTAATAAATAATGTTATGATTACCGTTTTAACGTTAAGTTATGATTGAATTTCCTCTTGTTACAGTTATGAAATAGTTTGATAGCAAGCAGGAAATGTTCATGGGCCGATGACATGACCACATTTAAATAGTATATGACACAGACTTTTAATTTTCCGTCAGGCAGCCCAAGCATTTCCAGTGAAATTACACTCGCTTCATTACAAATCTTCACTGCCTGATTGGTATACAATATAAACTGGGTAACCGACTGGACAAAAAGCACTGCATTAAATAAATTTTTTTATACCATGTTTTTAAAATATGTACATTTATTTTACCACAGTATTTTCAAAGAAATTTGGTCTTTTCTGTGCTAGCTTGATGCTAATGATGGAGCTAGCGTTTACACGTTCTTTCATCACATTTTACACTTGAACAACTAAATAAATGCTTAAGTCTATTTAGCTAAGTGTTTCTCAACCACATTCCTGGAGGACCACCAGCTCTGCACATTTTCCATGTCTCCTTAACCAAACACGCCTGAATCAGATCATCAGCTCTTGACCAAAGACTGAACACCTGTAATGGGTGTGACAAAGGAGACATCCAAAACCTACAGTGTTGGTGGTCCTCCAGGAACGTGGTTGAGAAACACTGATTTAACTGATTGTATCTCAATTGCATTACAACATCAATGCTGTAAAAAAGGGACCTTATGAAATTGAAAATAGCCATAAACCTTTCACCAGAAGTTTATCATTGGCTGAAAAACACTACTGTAGCTATGCATATAGTCTATTGGTTACAAATAAAACACACTACAGGCTTTTTAGCTCCACCCACTCAAATTTGACAAATCAAAAAATTGTTGAAAATAAAATGCTCTGAGGGCATTTTTAGCTCCCCCCTACTTAAATTGATTGAATATAAGTAGTACGCAAAGTAATCCACACATACAAAGAAAACAAATCTAATTTACTTAGAAATTTGGTCATGTGCTATAAAATGAAACAACACAGACAAAAAGTTTTGAACACACGAAGACAAGAAGGTGTAAAAAGATACGAAAAGCTCAGACCGTAGCTGAAATCTCTCAAACAAATTGACAGCAATGTCAATTATTATTAGCTGATTCAGTCCCAACACATTCAAAAAACTCCAGATTGGTTTCTAAAAAAAAAAGAAAGTTGATTGATGGCCCAGACCATATAGACCAATCACATAGGAAATAAGGACTATCGATCAGAGTTGATAGACGAGAAACACAGAACCATGAAAATGTGTTATTCTATGGGAAAATAAATAACATAAAACCAATGCATGTGACATTAATCTCCATACAAGACGTGTCTTCAAGCTGTCATTACTGAAAAAACGAACAATTATTACGAAATATTAAATGCATTTCAGTAGTTCAGTACTTTCTCCTTGTGTCATTCAATTGTTATTACAAATAACTTTTTTGTTGTTGTTTTACATATTTTGTAATCAAAAAGTGCTTCTATAGATGTGGTCAACTTGTTACATTTTGCCAGAAGTGTTCATTCCAGTCATTTGCATGTTTACAAGTGTTGAATCTTTGTGCTTTTGAACAATCATCAAATACTATTTTGCTTTATTCAGTTTGTAAGATTGTGATACACCTCATACCTGGTTAGCTTGGTTCATTACCTGTAGTGATTGAAAATATGTTCCTATATATATATATGTTCTTTTATATCAAAAAAGAGATTCACTATTTCATGGGTTGCTAAAACAGTAGCAGATACATTTCAGTCTGATCTAAGTGTAAAACACATAACATGCACTTTCCAGAAGCTATACAGAACAACTTCCAGCTTTTTGGATTAATTAAGCATATCAGTCGGAGATTAAAAAGACAGCAGAGTGAGAGAAGCTGAAGCTGTGTTAGACACAGGGGTTAATCTGCAGGCGGAGGACAGCGGAGACTCCCTTCCCCCAACTCAACGCCAACCAATTACCACACAGAGCTTCTGCCTGGATCCAGTCAGTGATATGACATCATCAAATGCCCATTAAAGGAGAGTTTACTTGTTTTTTCTCTCTTGCTTGCTCTCTCTCTCTCTCTCTCTCTCTCTCTCTCTCTCTCTCTCTCTCTCTTTCTCTTAGACATTTTCTATGGAAATGTTTATATGTGGTTATAAGTATACACGTAAACGACGTTTTTTTTGTCAGTTATTAAATTTTCTTTTGGGTCAAGCAAAAATGGCAATTTATGACACTAGAAAAATACAAGTTGAGCAAAACTCAAGTGGCTGTTTAAAAACATTTTTTTTTTAACTTGGTGAAATCCAGAATTTTAATTGATTTCCAGTATTACAAAACAATGGGTGATCTTATGTGTTTTGAAAAAATTTGGTGTTACAAAGGAGTTTTATGTCAAATTTGGGATGAAAATTTAGAGTTTATGGTTCATTAGGCTGTTTCTAATTTTTATGTGTAACATTTGATTGTATAACGTCTTTAAAATGTTTATTAAAGGCGTGTTGAAAATTCAAATTCTCTCTTTCTCTCTCTCTCTCTCTCTCTCTCTCTCTCTCTCTCTCTCTCTCTCTCTCTCTCTCTCTCTCTCTCTCTCTCTTTAAAGAAGAGCTTAGAAACGTGAAGCCCTCCGGAACTCTGTCACAGGGTGAAAGACAAAGAACTGTTTGTTTTATTTTTTCATTTGAAATCTCTGATATGAAAAAGTTATATAATTTTGCTTTAGAACAGTTTAAGAAGTGTATAGTCTTTCTCTTTTTTATGAGTTCATGAAATTGCATAGACTCTAAAAATGATTTTGTGATATAAAGAAAAAAAGATTATTAGAAGTTTTTTCAAGAACATACCAAACAATAACGTTTGTTGACATTAGTTAACAGAAATTCTTACAAACTAGCAATAATCTTTTTGAACACTATTTTGTAAGATAAAGAGATGTATGTGTTAACATTAGCACTGTTAACACAACACTGTTTTTTGCAGTTTATTATAAGAAAATCTATTCGCAGATCTCAAAATTTAATGTTTGATGTTTTAAACTTTAAAGGATAAAGTGACAAAGATAAGAGTATTTATTATTATATAAGAGTTTATCCATTTATCTATCTATCTATCTATCTATCTATCTATCTATCTATCTATCTATCTATCTATCTATCTATCTATCTATCTATCTATCTATCTATCTATCTATCTATCTATCTATCTATCTATCTATCTATCTATCTATCTTTCTTTCTATCTATCTATCTATCTAGTTTTGTGTAGAATCTATACAGTAACTTACTGGCAGCAGTTCACTTTGTAAATCAATTTAAGCAAAACCACTGTATTTATTCATTTGTAGCAACATTTATCTTGCTGTATATGTATTTAAAGTATAGTATGTCTTTACTGAGGAATATACTGTAATTTTTACAATGCAACTTTAAAATACAGTAACATACCACAACTGTCCTACAGTAAAATTCAGCTCATATTACAGTTAAATATCTATCTATCTAATTATTATAGCTATCTAATTATTGTTTGTTCATGTTAATGAATGCATTTTGCAAATATTTTATCACATATCCCAACAACTTGCAAACAATTCAGTTTTTCGTGAAGTTCAAAATGTCATGTGTAATACTTTTGCTGTTTCTTTGTAAATGTTTGTGAAATGTATTAGCAATTCCCGTGGGACACATTTATCCACTTTAACATTTTACTAGCAAGGTATAAGTGATTCTAAAAACAAAGAAAAAGAATGGTTTTTAAATATTCGGTGTTCACTGATAACAGTTCTTGTGCTGGTATTTTCTCCGTCGCATCTGCACCATGACTAGACACACACTTTTTCCAATAGTCCCATTCAGTCCCAACAAACACTCATTATACTGACCCTGCCCTCAATGTGTATGTGTGCTTTTCTTCTCCACGGACTCTCTGTGCACATCTTTGGCAGCTGAGGAGGGGGGAGAAAGAAAGAAAAGCTCTACTGGTTTTGTTTACTTAGCAACATTGCAGGGCTGTAAACTAATGCCTGTCCTGCAGGGACTTTATTCAATATTACTCACATTGATTTACAGTTTGTTATAGACTAAGTCAATAATGATTTGCTGATTTAGCCATGAAAGATGTCCGATTATATTAAGAAACTATTTCAACAATTAATAAGACTCTTGGGAGATTTATCCAGGCTAACAAATAAAGAATTTGTGCATGCAAAAACAACAACAACATAAAACTGAGTAGCAGGTTCATTTCTCGTAGCTCACATCATTAGACAAACCCTTTCAATGCCATCCCTGTGCAGCAATACGGTAGAAAGTGAACAGAGGGTCATGAATTTAGAGCTGTGAAGGTTAATGATGAGTGACAAGTGGATTAAAATGGCCGTAGATCCTAGACAGCGGCTGACTTTGACCAACCCCCTCTCAGCGTTAAAGATCTTTGTAGTTTCACGACAAGAGTCTGATCTCCTCACATATCATTCATCAATGTTCAACATCTCAGACCAAACAACAGAACAGAGGCCTGTACACAGTGTGTGCTTAGATGAGCTCTGCTGGTTTTTGTAACATGCCAACCAGTGTTTAATAAGTTACTTAAAAAAGTCATTAATTACTAATTACATTGTAAAAGTTATATTTAAAGGACTTTTCTAATTACTTTGTCTGAAAAGTAAGTTAGTTACTCCATAATTTAATTGACTAAATGCAAAACAAAATCCACATAAACCTTAATGCATAGAAATTAAATTCTTGGTTCTATAAATTTGAGGCAAGCAGAACCTTTATTTTTCTTTTAAAAAAATTAATTATATATCAGGCCTGTTGCAAGGGGAGTTCAGGTAGTTCAATGACAACAAAGGTCCAGGATTTGTCCCATATATATATAAGCTCATATGTCCTATTTTGACTGCTATGCTATCATAAATAGTGAAAACAACCCATTGAAAAAGGCTTTAAGACCAAAGGTATTCTCTGCTGGCTGTCGCTTCGATGTGACTTCAGCTCAAAATGAACATTTTACAGGTAACTTTTGTTCTAAATCTTGGACCTTAACCTAATCAAAAAATGACCAATAAAAAGCTGAGAAGCACCAAAAACAACCATATTGAAATTTATTTGAATACTATTTTGGCTAAAGTTGTTATCCATGAATTCTCAAATGTACTTCTTTAACAAGAGAGGCTAGAAAAATATGATGCTTTACATTATTATTATTATTATTATTATTATTATTATTATTATTATTATGTTTTAACTTTTTTATTATTATTCAAATGGTCAAATTCTGACTGAGGAAAGTTGAATGTGCTGGCCAGTTTGTTCTTTGCCTAATAAATGACAATGGGCTACAATTTTTAATTTAAAACTTAATTTTAACTTAACTTAATTTTAATTTAAAACTTAACAGATTCCTATTTTTTTATTGATATATAATTATATATAATATAATGTAATTAATATGTATTTTAAAAATAAGTATTATTTCACATTTCCTTATTAATTTCTTTAGGAAATATTTTTGGAAATAAGTGTGGTTATGATAATTCAGCTAAAATAATTGTGCTTATAATGTTCCTAAAGTAGAGTATTTAAATCTCATAAATAAATAGAAAATGAGGCAAATAACTGCAAAAAAAAAAAGTTTACTTTTTAAAGAAAAAAAAGAACCCCCCCCCCCCCCTTTTTTTTTCTTTTTTTTTTACCAGATTGGCTACAAGCCTAATATATATAACACAAAACATTTAATTTAAACGAATTTAATTTATAGACAAACATTTATAAAACATTCAATTGTTTCTTTAATTGTTAATATATATTTTACAATTATTAATATATATTAACTATATATTTAATTGTAATACACATTAACTATTAATATATATATATATATATATATATATATATATATATATATATATATATATATATATATATATATATATATATATATATATATATTATGCTTATATTATGCTTAACTGAATGAATTCATATGAAAATGTTGAGTTAATGTACAGTGTTTAAGGCAAGTAACTAAATGATCTAAAAATGAAAATCAATACCTTTACTTCTAATTAATGCACTTTTTCTAGCACTATGCTTGCTCAATTACACATATAATTTGTTAGGATAAAAAACGAGTTAGAATTTACATTAGTAGGACCAGGCCCGGATTAAGAACTCAGGGGCCCCTGGGCACATTGTATTGTAGGGCCCCCTACCTGGCCGCACCCCAATAGTTGAATTTAAAAAATAAGAATAATATAATAATTTTTAAATAAAATTAATCTATAATTTGTTGCCCACATATTTAAATAAATGATATATAGTACATATGTATTTATAGTCTGCAAAGATTTAAATTATTTTTCAAAGCATTAAATAGAAATACTAATAAAACTACATATATATATATATATATATATATATATATATATATATATATATATATATATATATATATATATATTTTTTTTTTTTTATTTTTTTTTTTTTTTTTTAAGGGTATTTTAGTGTATTGCTTTTACAAACTTATAAAGCATATTATTGCCATGGCATATAACGCACAATGCTTCTCCAATCCAGTTCTATGAATCTGAGTTCTATGAATCTGAGTCTTTCATAATACAAACACTGATTTACTCTCTCTCTCCTCTCCCTGTATTTTCTCTACTCTTCTCGTGATGAAAACTTGATTATAAACCTAAAAGTATCCGAAATCACAGACACTATACCTCTTCTCTCCCCTCTCTCTCCTCTTCTTGGCCTTTCTCTCTCTCTCCCTCTCTCTCTCCCTTTCTGTCTGTCTCTCACACGATGAATCCAGTCCGCGCTGCGCTGCCGTTAGCCTCCTCCGCCTGGTTAATGCTAGCTTCTCATCATTTAAAGTTACCATAACGTCTTCTTCTGTACCCTCATTCTCCTGATCACGGGTCTGTTTAAAGAAGGTGTGTATGGAAAATGCCTCAATAAAGATGCCTCCTCTCCTCTTTCTCTCGCGTTTGCTAAATCCACTTGTCCACTCATTTTTGATCTATGACAGATAAAGTCCGCTCAGTTTAGTGCGGGTTATTACAAAACTGACGTTTCCGCGCTTGACCAATTACAGCATTCTGTTTAGTTAAAGAAAGAAAGGCAATTTAAATATAATAATAATATTAATATGTGATCGCGATTTTTTTGCTCAGAGGAAATACAGTTGTCTGAGCAATAGAGTTTTTGAAGAGAGGGAGGCGCGGCAGGCGCGTATAATAAGGCTAAACATTATTAAATACCCACGAGACACTTGAGACTTTATATCACATTTGCATTATTTTTAAAAAATGTTTCTTTCCTGTTAAAAATAAATATATTTCCAATCTGATATGTAATGGGGAGAAAAAAAAGTAGCACGAGTTCAACTGATGGTGGATTCGAACCGATGTTATGTGTAATCGCGTCAAAAGTTGGTGCTGTGTGCCTTACAAGGTGCGCCACTGCGGCTGTATTATTTCACTGCTCTTTATTCATCTTGTCTCTATCAATCAGGCATCGATAGGCGTAAACCCTGAATAGCTTAGTCCAACTGGATGCGCTATTTGCAATTAGCCTAAAAAGACACTCCGAAATTGTCTTTTTTTCTCCCCCCTCGCAGGGGCCCCTAGTGCGCACGGGCCCCTGGGCCTGTGCCCATAAGGCCCATTGGTTAATCCGGCCCTGAGTAGGACTAGTATGTCTTAGAGATCTAACAGCACTCTTTTAATGTCAAATACACTGATTTGTATACACTACAGATCAAAAGAGTCAGTATGACTTTAAAAGGTTTTAAAATAAGCTTATCATGCTTAAGGCTGTACTTATTTTATAAAAAAAAAATACAATAAAAATTGTGATGTAATATTGCACTACAAAATAACTGTTCAAAAGTAGTTTATGATGTATTTGAATAATTTATTCAAGTGATTTTAAAGATGATTTTTCAGCTTTATTAGTCCAGACTTCAATCACATGACCCTTCAGAAATCCCTCTAATATTCATTCATTCATTTTCTTTTCCCTTTATTAATCTTAAGTCGCCACAGTGGAATAACCGCCAACTTATCCAGCATATGTTTCACGCAGCGAATGCAGTTCCAGCCGCAACCCATCTCTGGGAAACATCCACACACTCATTTACGCTCATACACTACGGACAAATTAGCCTACCCAATTCACCTATACCACGTCTTTGGACTGTGAGGGAAACCGGAGCACCCAGAGGAAACCTATGCGAACACGGGGAGAACATGCAAACTCCTCACAGAAACGCCAACTGATCCAGCCGAGGCTCGAACCAGCAACCTTCTCGCTGTGAGGCAACAGCACTACCTACTGCACCATCGCGTCGCCCCACTCTATTATTATTATTATTATTATTATTATTATTTATTTTTATTATTATTAATGTTAATGATAATAAAAGCAATAATGACTGGAGCAATCATTTCATTTGAAACTACAAACAATAAGTCATAAATAAATATTTAATAAACATATTTAACAATTTAACTTTTTTTACATTAAATAAATGCTGCCTTGATAAACAGAATAAATTTCTTTAAACTAAAAAAAAAACACATGAAAAAAACTGTATATCACAACTGGTTTATGATAAAAATTAGAAATATTGTGAAACTTTTAAAAATTGTTGCCAAATTTTGAATTAATAACTTATTCCTATGTAATTCCAAACTGAATGTGACGAGATAGGAAATAATATGTCTTTTGGGTATCCCGAACATGCATATATTAAACTATTATTTGCATGTATGATTACTTCCTTACTAGACTGAACCTTGAAACTTTTTTAAACCTAATCTATTTATAAAACAAACTGTTTCCTTAACGTTCGAAACATGATGACAGCTCTGGATTTCAGTAGAAAATAGAATATGCAAATGTGATCTGCAAAATGTTTGGTGAACAAGTAAACATTTGAGATATAAGCAAAATTTGATGTAATATGTACAATTAATAAATAATGGACATAATTTTTTTTAATTAAGCAGTGATGCATGTCAAAAGTGACTTACGTTTCATGCATTCAATATTATTTGAATTTTCCACTCATCAAAGAATGCTTAAACAATTATTAATTATCATATTAAGCAGCACAACCACTTCTGACATAGATACTAAAATCAAAGCAGCATTATATTAATGTTTAACATTTTAATTATACCATAATGTTTTTTTTATAAATATTAAAATGCTAATATACAGTCTTAGTGTACTTTATTTTCACTGTGCAAGTAAATTATTATTAAACCTTCAATCAATATAAAACAACATGTTCAAAAATTATTTCATTAAGAAGCAAAAAAACTAAACTGTTGATATATTGCTGAGCTGCTACATTTCACAGCCTTTCCAAATACACATTAACAAAGCTACTGTGCAGTGGTCATATCTTTAAGAGCACCCGAGATAAGCCAGCAGAAGTCAATAGTGTGGAGTGTATGTCAGGTCATGTCAGCAGGACTGCAGTACTTCCTTATTGCAGTGTTTACATGCAGCACACGTGCTTTCAGACTCACTTTCCTTGACGCTGCTGTGGCATACACGCAAACAAGTCTGCTGTCAGTCAACAGACAATTCTTAAAAGACTGATAACAGGACGTTTACCTCTATATTTGCATATACATGTATAAAAACACTCAAAACAAGGCCTGGTTTGATGCACTCAAATTTCACAAAGTGATGACTGTTCACTGAGGCTTTACATCTAAAAAAAAATATTACTTATGATCAAACAGTCATGTATTTCCTGTGTTACTTGGGCTTTCGATTCTTATTTATTAGCTCTACTTTTTCCCCTTTCTCATAAACAAGCCTTTGTGCTTCCTCACTCTCACGCAGGTTCTTTCCAAATAACTTTCCTACGGCCAAATATCAGTTTCCTCTTAAATAGGCGGAGATAACAGACAGTGACGGAAACCCCTTGAAGACGTCACAGAGAAAGGGAAACCAAACGCGCTGCAAAGTTTCCCGTTAAAGAAGGGCACTTCCTTATTAGTGCACTGACACGCTCACAAAGTGTGTTTGGCCCTTTAAATAGACTCCGAAACATGAGACATGATGACAAGTACTTTAAAAGTATTACTTCCTTACTCCATTATAATTGGAAGATTATTTATTTAATCCATTTCTATTTAAAATCTGCTTTTAGGACTCCATTATAGCAAGAAAATATTGCATTTACTTCCTCTTGAACGATGTGTATTAGTTTCTGGTTTACTGAGAGGTTTATTTATAACATGGCTTGTATAAATAACACCAATCACACCCTTCGGAAAAATGTACAGAGGTGATTTTTGTGATTTTATTGCACAACATCTCAATGATGATTTCCTCTTATCTTGATAAATGTGAGAAGTACTTTAGCATTAAAATATTAGGTTTAATTAAAGTAAACATACACATCAATTTAATTTATATTAACAGTTCTGTCAAGACCTGTTGATCATATCATGTTTTTCAATGTTTTTCATTTAACAAGAGGTGTATTTATTTCACTGCTGTATGGTGTGACTAACATTAATAACTTGAATCACACCCTTAAGGAAAATGAGCAAAGGCAGGGATTAATGGGATTTCATTGTGTAATTTTTTTATTATCTTTGTAGATGGGAGAAATATTTCAGCACTGGATAAGTGTTGATTAAAATAAACAACTGAACATGTGATTTTATGGGTAATGACTGAATGTGAACAGATTTTAACTAGAAATTAATTAAATGAATCATTTAACAATTATGACTCTTGTGTTTCTTAATTGTTCAATGAACAATTCTTGTGCTTGTTATTCATTCGTGTTTTTGTTTATTTACACTTTTGGATTGCCTTATGAGACTTCGAGCTCTGCTATGACAACTTTTGATTTAAAAGGCCACAAAAACCCCCCTCAACAGGGTGTTTTCACACCTCTAGTTTGAAAAAAGTCCGGAAAGTGGGTGAGTCCAGCTTTGTTTAGGTGGGAGTGGCATAGGTGTAGTTTGCATAAAAAGGGGAGTTTCATTACATGCACGTGCTAATTTTCACAGAGGCAACACAAATACAGACGCAGGGGAGATAGACAGTGACTATGTTTACATGGACATCAGTAATCAATGTATTTGCCTTAATCTGAATGACAATAATATGATTAAGGTGTTTACGTGAGTTGCTATTTGAATGTGCCTTTCATGATCCCATTTTACATGTTGTTGCACATAGATCGATTAATGTCATTACGTCACTGTGTTATCCACATTTCCTCTGGAGCTTCATGTAATTTTGGGTGTTTCATTCTTAATTTGTTGACTTTAACTTTAGTTTGGCCCTTTGACTTTGAGGGATTGCATGCAAGGAACTGCTGGAAGAGTGTTGTCATATGGGAGAAAATAAAATCCTCCGCATTTCTCGGTAGATGCAGATACTCGGTAGGTGCAGTGAATAGTGTTAAACAGCTTTGTGTGTATAGACTGGAACAGCATCTTTTTGTAAAAGAAGACGAGTGGCAAATCCAGATTTACCCATTTGCAGATTCAGAAAGCTCTCTGGTAAAAAATGTTCCTTACCGACATATTTTTGTCACATGTTCGCAGACCACTTTAATCAACACATGTGGGTCCACACGCGAACTGTGCTCTCATCGTGGGGAAATGAACCGCAACACTGATGACCCATGTCTCCAAACAATTCTTCTTCTCCTCTTGTTTGAATTACAGTTGTAAACACAACACAGCGTCTCTCTGAACACTGTAACAGGTAAAAAAGTCTTCGAAGCTATATCAAGCATATTAATGACATTGCATCTTGTCACAATAAAGCGAGCTGATTAGTTCGAACCAAGTCTTTCTCATGAATTAATGCACAGATGTGCTGAAAAATCAATGACGTCGCTTTGTACTGGCTAGGACAGACAGCTAATCTCTACGCTGGAATTTGCACAACGATCTTATCGCCGTGAAAATTTCTTTTCAAACCGGAAGAACAAATTTGCTCTAAATAACACAAAAACAACCAACTGACACTTTTTAAGTGAAATATATAAGGTGTCCTAATAGTGTTTTAGCAATGTGGGACATTTTTATCAACTGTTAATATCTGAAAAATTGTGTTTTCGTGGTTTTGTTTAGATCTTTTGTAAAAACTTTTAAGTATATGAACTATATATTGTCTGGGTTTGAAATATAATTTATGATACACTGTAAAAGCAATCAGTTGCTTCACTTTAAAAAGCAAGTAAACCCATTGCCTTATCTGGTCTGTACTAATATAAGAATTAAAATAAAAGAAACATTTACAGAACAGATGCCATTTGTACATTTTGTTGGTGCATATTTTATGGATATACTAAAACTGATTTTTGGAGTAAACAGAGTGACAACCTGTCCCAATATTTCATAAACTGTACATAAAAACTCTGAACTCTTTGAGGTGAACTTACACTTGACCACAAACTCACAGCTAAATGTCAATGCACCTTAAATGCTGCTTCACACTAGGGATTGTGTATGACACACTAGCCTGTGTGTGTTTGAGCGAGGGGAATGAGTGAATTTGGCAGAACCTCTGCACTGTGTTGTTACCAAGGCTACATCAGCGTTTGGACCAACCGCAGGTGCCACAGCAACAACAGCGTTTCCCAATTAGAGACCCTGAGAGAGGCCCAATAATGAAATGTGCCCCTGGGCTGCGCTGGGTTAACTAAATGGATCCACAGTCGTTTAAAGTTAACAAAAGGCTGACTCGGGAGGCATTTGAATGGCCACCCCCATCTCCATGTCCCACTCTCCTTCATATCACACGGTTAAGGATGTGGTTTAATTCAGGGGGGCTAAGTTTAAAATAAGAGATCCCCCCGCCTGACTGGGCAAATCTATCACTGACGGTTAACACTTTTCTATGGGACACCAACACAGTGGCACATATCCAACGAGAACACACTGTCTGTGTGGCTCCTATAAAGTAAAAGAATTTAACCAATTAATCTCATTCTTGCAGCCAAAGCACACACAATTCTACAGTAACTTCACTATTAACTGTGAGCTGTAAACTTAGGTGATTGATTCCCTATAAAGAACTGATTTATTAGATTGTTTAGTTCTGCAATCACTCTACACTGCTTGAGTTTAATGTGTTTGATTCACTACTGGTTCATAGGAGTTATTTGTTCAGGAATTTGACAACTCAGTTTGTGCTATATGGGTTTTATTCATCGAAACAAACAGGCTCACAAGAGTCATTCACACGAGAAATTAAACTTTACCGGTTGCACTGTTTGCATTTGATTCATTTTAAAAAACTGCTTCATGAGAGTCATCTGTTTGTGACTCAGACCACACTTATTGCACTGTGTGTGTTTGATTTACTAAAAAGTACTGCTTAATAAGAGTTATTTCATTAAGAAATCAAACTGCACTAGTTGTGCTGTATAATTTAGTTTCACACACACACACACACACACACACACACACACACACACACACACACACACACACACACACACACACACACACACACACACACACACACACACACACACACACACACAAAAAGAAATGGTTTATAAAAACAAATAATTAGTTGTGTGAGATATGCATTTGATTCACTAAAAAAGGTTCATAAAAGTTTATTCACTCTGAAATCAGATAACACTTGTTGCACCATACAGGTTTGATGCATGTCATGATTTTGCCAAGTACGATGTGAAGTTTATTTATAAACTGATTTCGAGAGGATCACAAGCTTATGATTGCTTGCAGCTGGCCCCGCATTTTTCAATTTATGATTCACCAATCAGACGATTTCTAAGCCACTATAAATACCTAAAGTTTCATATAACAACCATCTTCGTTTTTAAGAATCCCCCCCTTCCACCCCTACTCCTTCTCCTTTCCTAGATTGGTGGCACGGTGACCCAGTGGTTAGCACTGTTGCCTCACAGCAAGAACGTCACTATCTCTAGTCCTTACCAAGCCAGCCGACGTTTCTGTGCGGTTTACATGTTCTCCCCATGCTTACATGGATTTCCCATGAGTACCCCAGTTTCCTCCCACCATCCAAAAACATACAACTTAAGTTAGTTGACTAATCCAAATCGGCACCATGGACATGCTCCTAGTAAGTAGTTATCTCTTAAGAGCAATCACTATCTGTTCATTAGCTACTACAGCAGGGGAGTTCTCGAGATCTACCTGAGCTCAAACTCCCCTCTTGCCTTGCAAACGGGAGGGAGCCCCAGGCTCGAGGATCTTATGAGCTCAGGGCTCTCTCCCAGGACAGCATGCCAAACAAGCTTTATAATCAATCATCAGCTGTGAACTCTTGAAGTGATTGTGGATTAACATCTATGTTGATCCTGAAACATCATTTTTGTTCGAAAAAAATAATCCATACCTATTCCCTACCCCTTAACCAATTCAGAACTGTAAATTATTCTTAAAATCAGAGGGGAATAATAGTTGGATAACAGTCATGTAGAAATGCATAAACCAAACTGTAAGCCTAAACTAAACATAAACTGTAAACCTATCCTTTAATTCTGATTGGCTGATTGGAATGTTGTTCCAGAATCAACATAAATGATTGTGTTTTTCATTTGGGAAGCAGACTACACTAGACATAGTGTGGGTTTTTAAGTCCGTAATTCTCATTAGTTCAGATATCAGACAAGTTTCACACTGTATATGTCTGATTCATCAAAATGCCAAGAAACAGAAGTTAAGATTTAAGTGTTTTTTTTCCCCATAATTTGATGTACATCCAACTGAAATGGTCAAAATAAAAAAAAAATGTAGGGTGGTGCATGATTTGTCCTTTGGAAACTGATTGGATTGTTGGAAGATGAATGTTGCTGACAAAATGAAGGAAGATTGATTACTGGATAAAAAACAATGCAGAAATGAGACACACTCTAATAGCCCCGCCCAAAAGGCATTCCATGTGACCAGAAATGAAGAAATATTGGTTTTAGGGGAGGAAAGTTGGTGATGATATTTAATAAAAGTTAATGCAACACAGGCTCATCATGGAAATGTAGCCCTACAGACGTTTCTATAGAACACAAATTATGTAGCCATAAACACATGCTCGATATAAAAACATAGCCCTACAGATGTTTCTGTAGACCGCAAATCATGTAGCCAGCAACACAGGCTCATTATGAAAATGTAGCCCTACAGGCGTTTCTGGAAACCAGGAATTATGCAGCCAGAGGTACGTATGGATGCATTAAATATTTTAATCGAACGCTGTGAGGTGGTATGATGCCGTTACTTTTTGCTCATCAGCTGACCGCTTACCACCATAAGGATGGCTTTCCTGCTGTAGCAAGTTTGTCCAATTAGATCGCCATGTACGTCAGTGGACTTAAGACGCAGAAAGGAATCGACTGCGACGACAGCATCTGAGGTCAGCGGAGAACGGTTCCAGAAAGCAGGAAAGACAAAAACAGAATCCAAAAAACAAAATAAACAACTAAATAACAGGGTGAGAATGTGGTACAATGTGGTAAAAATCAGACCAGGGCTTTTCTTTTTCTGGATTGTTTGGTTGGGTTAAGGGAAGTGGGTGGGCAGGTCAGTCAATAAAAATGGTTTGGTTTAGAGAAGGAGGGGGGTGGGTCAGTCAGTCAGTCAGTCAGTTTGTCAGTCAAAAAGTCAGTCGACAGTGGACTCTGGTGAGTTTATGCAAGAACAGCAGGCGTGAATGGCACTTGCTAAAGAAATTTGAGATTTCAAAAAGTGCACACAGCGGCCTCTCGTGGATTCGCGAAAATAAAAACTGCAAAAAAGTACCCCCAGGGATATATTTTGCGGTCTTCAGAAATGTCTATAGGGCTATGTTTTCAGAATGAGCCTGGGTAGAGATTATGAGTGCATTTTTACAAAAGAATGGAGCGCACAGATACATTGTTTATAAAAAGCACTACTATATACATATAAAAATTAGAAGAGTACATTTTTATTTAAGTCCAACTTTAAACAAAATTTGTCATTAGATCGACAATATTCCACACCGGTAGCACCAGTTACAGTTCTAACTTTGTGCCACAATTAAACATCTCCAACAGGAAGACTATCTATGTGCCTCCCATAAAATTCGAAGCAAGTAAAGGAAATCAAACAACTAATCGCATCCTCGCAGCCAAAGCACACACAAAACCCCTCACACACACTCAGCCCAGAGCCTGAGAAAGAAACCAAGTCGCCCTGTTTGCCGAGGGCCAGTGTCCACACATCCGCTTCCACAAAGAGCCCATTGAAAGAGCACCCAGGTTAAAGTGTGTTTGAAAACCCTGTTTAACAGCACAGAAAAGGAGGCGCAGCACTGACTGAGAACAGCAGCAGCAGGCCTCACACTGCCAGCCTCCACACACACATAGACACACACACAGTCTGGCTTGTTGTGCTGACACTCACATTTTCGGTCTCCCTCTCCCTTCCTGGTGAACAATATGAAGGGAGGCGCAGGAGAGGAAGTATCCGGGCTGGGTGGTGAAACGGCCCCTCTCTTTCCCATGTGAAGGACAAGTCTGTTGGAGCGTCAGTCTGGGGCCGTGATTGTGTTCGGCGCCTGGCTGCGTCTCACAGAAGACCCCCATTAATCACTGGAGCAGGTCTGACTCGCTCGCTCTTTCTCTTTCTCTGCTCGTTTGCAATGCAACGCTCCACCTACAACCAGGACCACACACTGAAGAGGCTTGTGCACACACATTTACACCATTTAAAATGCAAACATGCAGATTAGATGGCACGCTGCACAAATAGGCTGCAAAGGAGACAAATGGTTAAGTTCTTCGAAGAATGATTGTAAACGTGGTTAGAGGATATTTTGAACAATGTCAAAAGTTGTTTTGGTCATGTAATAAAAGTCAGGTTAAAAAGGTTAAGCATTGTTTTGGGTTGCAATGGCAAAATAAAGATCAGTGCTTGGTTACAGTTCAACACACTGTTCAAGATCATACCACACTGAGGTTGTATATAATATAACATAACATAACATAACATAACATAACATAACATAACATAACATAACATAACATAATATAATATAACATAACATAACATAACATAATATAATATAATATAATATAATATAATATAATATAGAACGATGCAGAGGCCCACACGGATTCTGCGTGCACAGAATCCCGCAGATTTTTCAGTTTTTAGCCCATCATTAATTTTTATTTACTTGAGTAAATGTGTGTAAATCTAAATTTTTTAAGTTTTTAAATTAATGACAGTAATATTATTGACTAATGTGAAAATTTTCATCTGATTTATATACAATGCAGTTTGTAAAGTAATATTTTATATGTATATGTCATATGTTTATATGTGATATATTATATGAGATACTTGCTTTGTTTACCAAATAAAGTGAATCTATTTGGATTTGCATTTTAAACATTAAATAAAAGTTAAAAGTATATTATTTTTTATTTCACATATTAAGGTTTTAGTTATGATACTCCCAAAATCATTCCGCAGAAATCCGCAGATTTTTAACACACTTCTCCGCAGAAATAGCAAAAATGTCCGCAGAATCCGTCTGGCCCTAGCGATGTGGTGGTGCAGTAGGTAGTGCTGTCGCCTCACAGCAAGAAGATCGCTGGTTCAAGCCTCGGCTGGTTCAGTTGGCGTTTCTGTGTGGAGTTTGCATGTTCTCCACGCGTTCGCATGAGTTTCCTCCGGGTGCTCCGGTTTCCCCCAAAGACCAAAGACATGTGAATTGGGTAGGCTAAATTGTCTGTAGTGTATGAGTGTAAATGAGTTTGTATAAATGTTTCCCAGAGATGGGTTACAGCTGGAAGCATGTACACTCTTTCAAAAAATAGAATGTGAAAACACATCTTAAATCAAAAATAATAAATGTTAACAAAAAAGTGCAAGGTGAAAACACAGGCTGAGATATCTGCCACCAGGTCAATAAGTTTAAGTTGTCAGACACCCACCTGAAAATAAACTATAGTAATTTATAGTATATACTATAGTGTTTTTCAACCATACTGACACTGACACCTCAAATAGAGATAGAAATCACAATCAGCTTAACTATTGCTACAATAGTTTTTTTTTAATTTTTTATTAATGGCCAATATACACTGCATCACCAAAAAGGATTGAAGTCAAGTCCATGTGTTGTGCAATGTCAACATATTGATTATTGTGACAGGCCTAGATTTATATAATATAATATAATATAATATAATATAATATAATATAATATAATATAATATAATATAATATAATATAATATAATATAATATAATATAATATAATAAAATATAATATAATATAATATAATATAATATAATAAAATATCATATAATATAATATAATATAATATAATATAATATAATATAATATAACATAACATAAAATAATACAATATAATATAATATAATATAATATAATATAATATAATATAATATAATATAATATAACATAACATAACATAACAAAATATAATATAATATAATATAATATAATATAATATAATATAATATAATATAATATAATATAATATAATATAATATAATAAATTAAAATTATAATTATTACTATTATTGTATTTTATGCTTTGGAACAAGAATAGATGACAAATTCCACTTTTTCAATAATAATAAAAAATGTTTTGACTACAGTGAATTAAAATCAGCTCCACATATAATGTTAACAATGTTAGACACAGGACAGTCAAAAACACTATTTTAAGGAAAGGAGAGACACTTTGTCAGACAAGCTAGTCGCTTTTAATACCAAGTTAGATAATACTTTATGTAATGTACCTAAAAGCTCTCATAACAATAAAATTCTTTGTGAAAAAAGTCATAGGACTTTGTAGTATTTTTAGAAAGTACCACCTCTTATTCATACAAACACACATAAGCTCAGGGTAAACACACAAAGCACAGACATATAAAAAGCTCCTCATTCAGCCTCAGCCACACACACACACTTTGCCACAATTATTTATTTACTGAACTTGTGTGGGTGAACAGCATGTAAAAGCATTTCATGAATGCAATAAAACCAAGCGTACTGTAAATACCGCTATTTGGGAAAGCTGTAATGTTCTTTTAATCCTCTTGCAGTGAGGTGTAGAATGTCAAATAGCTGGCAATCCAACCTGATGAGAGCACTGGAATTGTTGGCGTGTTCACATGAGGATTGTTTACCTAAACTGCTAGGGCTGGAGACAGACTTTGAGAGCAGATCTGAACACTAGCAGACGCTTACAATCCATATATCATTAAACAAACCATCTACAACTCTCACTAAAGGGACATGTACACCCACAAATGAAGCATTTTCTGTTAAATTACTCACCCACACTCATCTAAGGGGACTTTTTTTGAGCATAACATAAAAAATGATTGGTTATTGGCGATCCAAAAAATGGTCCAAGGCACTTTGAGAGTAAAAAACAACAACAACAAATGAATAAAATGAATACCTGTGGTGTCTAACAATACACTGAAGCATATATCAGTAGTGTAATCCATAGCCTCAGCAAACTTATTTTTTATCATTGGCATGAACAGGTCTGTTGTATTCAGACTTGGTCTGTTGTATTGTTAAAAACAACCCTAGGTTATAAGACGTGTATGGCTTATAACATATATTACTAAAATAGGTGCATTGTAAAAAATTATATGAACAATTGTCATGACAGTAGTGATTGTAGCTTATTAAACTAAGTTAATCATGTTCTAACTTCATTTTATAAGTTAAGCAAGCAGTTATAAGTTAGTTTAACACGATATAAGTTCAATAGACTTATAAGGTTAATTTGATTCAGCTTAAAAAATTAAGGCAACCAGGATTATTTTCACAGTGTTGTTAAAAAGATTAATGTTTGCCACCATTACACACTGTAAAATAAGTTGGGCTCGACACATTTAATTTGTGTTGGGACAACATGAAGTAATTAAGCTTATTAGCTTTTACAAATTTAAGTGGATTGAACATGAAACAATTAAGTTGACCCCCCCCCCCCAAAAAAAAAAAAATAAATAAATAAATTTGGTAACACCTTAGTTTAAGTCACAATTCATGGTATTAACTACTGGCATATTACCTCTCTATTATTAAGATATTAACTGTTTGTAGTTTAAAGCAGGGGTCATCAATCTTATTCCTGGAGGTCCGGTGTCCTGCAGGGTTTAGCTCCAACTTGCCTCAACACACCTGCTTGGGTGTTTCAAGTATACCTAGTAAGAGCTTGATTAGCTTGTCCAGGTGTTTTAATTTGGAGCTAAAATCTGCAGGACACCGGTCCTCCAGGAACAAGTTTGGTGATCCCTGTTATAAAGTATGATATCATTCTGCGTCTCTAATCTTACCCAAAACCTAAACCCAATGTCAACCTAACTATTAATAAGCAGCTAATTTGTAGTTTATTAATCTAGTAGTGTAAGTGGTTTGTTAATATCGTAAATTGTGACAAAGTATTACCCAAAGTTTTTGATTAGTAATATGCATTGCGGATAGCTTAATTTGGACAGCTGCGAAAGCAATTTTCTCAACATTTTACATTTTTAACCCTTTGATTCCAGATTTTTAAAGAGTTGTATATTGTTCTATCCTGAAAAAACAAAACAAAAAAAAAAAACTAGTCATCAATGAAAAGTTTATTTATTCAGCCTTCAGTTAATGTATAAACCTCTACTTCAGAAAACTTGGTTTTCTGATACTTGGTTTTGTGATCCTGGGTCATATAATTTAGTTAGTGACATCATTTATTCTGTGTTAACTCATACAATTCCAAATACCCAGGATTCCTTTAAATATTTCTTATTATATTATATTATATTATATTATATTATATTATATTATATTATATTATATTATATTACATTATATTATATTATATTATGTTATGTTATGTTATGTTATGTTATATTATATTATATTATATTATATTATATTATATTATATTATATTATATTATATTATTCATTCATTCATTTTCTTGTCGGCTTAGTCCCTTTATTAATCCGGTGTCGCCACAGCGGAATGAACCGCCAACTTACCCACAAATTTTTATGCAGCGGATGCCCTTCCAGCCACAACCCATCTGTGGGAAACATCCACACACACACACACATACACTACGGACAATTTAGTCTACCCAATTCACCTGTACCACGTCTTTGGAGTGTGGGGGAAACCGGAGCACCCGGATGAATCCCACGCGAAGGCTGGGAGAACATGCAAACTCCACACAAAAACGCCAACTAAGCCAAGGTTCGAACCAGCGACCCAGCAACCTTATTGCTGTGAGGCGACAGCACTACCTACTGCGCCACTGCTTCCCCCTATATTATATTATATTATAATATATTATATTATGATATATTATATTATGTTATGTTATATTATATTATATTATATTATATTATATTATATTATATTATATTATATTATATTATATTATATTATATTATATTATATTATATTATATTATATTCACAGTGAATCCTGATTTTCTCCATCTCTCTGTAATATTCATTTGCAGAGCAGTGGCTGGTAGAGAAAGACAGTGGCGGATGGTGCAGCAGGTCAATGGTTTCTTCAGCACATAAAGCCTCCTGTAATGAGCAATATTTGTGAAGCATCAAGGTGATGGAGTCTCTAGAGTCGAGCATCACATGCTCATACAGTCTCGTCAGCCAGACATCCAGCAGTCCTTCATGTCCTAATCTGCTAACACTGCACATATACACGCACACACTTTCTGTGTTGGACAGATAACACTGATGGAAATTAATGCTTCTGGCCAAACTGACAGAAGACGACCTACTCTTTTATAATGTTTACTGTTTTATATCTGTTTCTATATATATATATATATATATATATATATATATATATATATATATATATATATATATATATATATATATATATATATATATATATATATATATATATATATATATACAGTTGGAGTTATTAGCCCCCTTTGAATTTTGTTTTCTTTTTTTAAATATTTCCCAAATTATGTTTAAAAGGGCAAGGAAATTTTCACGGTATTACTAATAATATTTTTTCTTCTAGAGAAAGTCTTATTAGTTTTGTTTCAGTTCGATAAAAAGCAGTATTTAATTTTTAAACACTATTTTAAGGACAAAATGATTAGCCCCTTTAAGCTAAATTTTTGTTGGATAGTCTACATAGTTCATAAATACATTAAACAATAACGTAATTATATATGATATTATTTGTTAATTTGATATATTTTTATGCATTATTTACATTATTTAAATATAACTTTTATATTGCTCTATTTGTAATATAAATGTTTATTTATTTTTTACTTTTATTGCTTTTTTAAAACTCGTATTACACCAGTTGCAAAATTAATCAGGACGTCTGCTATAAATGAAAATACTGTAATTATATTAAGCACTTAACTCACTGTTGCAGTGATTAATCATTTAATATCATTTGGTGTAAATAACAATTAAAGGAAAATTATGCAGACTTTGATGATACTATTACAACATAAAGATAAATCCAACAGATAAACAAAAACAAAACATGTCAGTGACATAAACAAGACAGAGAGGCTGATGTGTCTCTATTGTTCATAAACATGTTTATCACTGAACCCAGATTATGAGAACTGGGATTATAATCCATCCGTATTCCCATTCCTAGAGCCAGGATTTTGTTAGATTTGTGTACAGTATCTGTTCAAAACACAATCCACAAGAAAAACATCTCATGCATTTATTTTATTTATAAATTTAGAAGGTAAGACACTGCAGGCAAAAATACTGTTTATTCATGTTTATTCATCTGTCATGTATTTTGTTCTTTTTTGGGCTTTTCTTAAAGTGTGTTCTCTGTATAATGTCAAAAAAACAGGTGTGTATTTTGTGACACTTTATCAATTTGTGTCTACATTTAACTATTTGTAACTTTTACTCACTATTTAAAAGACTATTTTCTCATATTGAGCTTTTTTCTTCTGCACTAAGTCATAAATCTCCTCTTAAGCAACACTTAAATAAACCAGTTTTATTCACATCTATATTCAGGGTGCGAACTAGAACTGACCCCCCTAATATACCCCCTTGATCCCCCGAACGACATCAAAACAAGATGTATGGGGGGGAAGGGGTCAGCCCTTTAATAGTGAGAAGCAGTTTTCTCTGAGGCCCCGTTTACACTAGTGCGTTTTAGTTTTAAAACGGCGTTTTAGAATGAAAATGATCCGCGTCCACACTCGCGTTTTACCCAGCGTTTCTGAACTGCTCTCCGTCCACACCAAAACGCTGAAAACGCACATCACGTGACCACACACACACACTTTGGCAATCGCTGGAGCCTGTCTACCCACCCAGATGAGAGCTCTGCTAGTCGGACTTCTCATCAAGCATCTCCCGCTGGATCTAATCTCACTATATTTATTAAACGTGATATTTCATTTATCTTGTTGTCTTTATCTAACGACATGTTCCCTGACTTTGGTCATTGGAATCTATTACTTGTTCTCAGGTAACGTGTTTTGGCTGAGCGCAAAGATAAGTTAATGATTAATGTAAGCACGTAGCCTACATTCTGTATATTGACTGATCGCTTGCCTTTATTTCCTATAATGTATAAACTTATTGTATGTTATACTTTTATAATGGCCATTATCGATTATTAAAACTGATATTCAGCAAAAGAGAGGGTATGTTTCGTATTTTCACTGAAATTGAAAGGAGGCAGTTTTCGAAACGCTCCGTTTTCGGCGCTCGAGAACTCCGGCGTAGTGTGGACGGATGGCGTAACCGTAGCAAAACTTATGCGTTTTCAAACTAAAACGCATTAGTGTAAACGGGGCCTCAATTATATATTAAATAATATATTAAATAATTATACATTTTACCACCCCATTCATTTGAAGGACAATAATTGTTTAGTTTCTCATTAATTTGCATGTTAATAAAAGCTAATTGATAACAGAAAGAGGCGGCATGGTGGCTCAGTGGTTTGCAGTAGCTAGTGAAAATAGAGGTTGAATTCTTGACTTTTACAACTCTTTTATATAACTAAATAAAGTCTTTGGCCGCCCTGTCATGCTAATGTCCACCCTGTCATTTTGTTTTCTACCATCGTGTTCAACTTTTATGAAAATAAACAAATTATTTATAAACTTAGCAAAACATGTTGTGTGATTTCTTAAATAACCAATAAGGGCTAGTTAATATTGTTTGAAAGTTTGACAAAAATATTTTAGATCTTGGGTTTTATTTTGAAAAGATTGTGCAGTGATTGCATATTTTAACGGGAAATAAATGTTTGGTCCATTATTTCATTATTATAAATAGACTTTTTCCATAATCTATAAAGCTGGATTGTTAAAGGGACACATAACCTTACTTAAAATATACATTTTATAATCACACTGCAACAAAAATATAGGTATACTACTTTGTATTTGTCCATAGGGTTGACACAATTTGAGGTTTGTTTACCATTTTTCTGCTTGCAGATTATTTGTAAAAAAGAGCAGGAGCTTTGGCCTAAGGTCTAATTAATGCAACAACTATGTGGTTAAATATTGCTTTTGAAATTGTCTCAAAGGCACTTTATAGTGATAATGACCCAGCTAATCAGAGGTTCTGCTGGTCAGAATACACTAAATATCCCTCAAAACATTGAAAACTATAAATAAGTTAGATGTAATTTCAATAAATACATAAATCTGATTCACTGAAGCATCCCATCTCCAACATCCTATCACCAATGTTTAATTTGCAGACTATCTATGTTTAGATTTTTGTTTTATAAAACGATATGTTAAATTTGCCTGATTACATTGTACTTGTATTGTTTTGTTTGCAGACAAAATAAAGAAACATGTTTTTTAAATCTTTTTAAATTCATCCAATGTTCAAATTTTGGTCCAAAATATATGCAAATTAGTACATTTTTATTTAAATATTGCCTCATTTGCATTTTTAACATACTAATTGAGAAAACTTAAAATACAAAAAAAAAGCTACCAATTCTTAATGTAATCAATCAATTGAGAAAGTATGGGATTGTGCTTTGCCTTAAAGCACCAATATGAAATATGTGGACCGGTCATCATTTAGTCTGATCAAAACACACTCAACAAAGACAAATGGGTCATATGATTGGCAGAGACTGAGTCACTGTGTATGTGTGTGTATGTGTGTGTGTGTGTGTTTGGTCACTAATGGCTGTGAGGATGCATTGCAGTGTCAGCTTGATGAAGCGTTGTCTCTGGAAGCTTCCCATCCATCGGCGGTGATTAATCAACCCATCAGAGGCTGTTAATCATGGAAACAATACACAGATTAAAGACACACACACGCATCCTAAACAGCTCATACACACACGCAGCCAGATCAGACAACACAGTGATTTGTGCTTCATTTTACAATAACAAATCATAGCACGCACTTGATTGGCTTTTAGATGTTTGCCTTTGTTTTAAGATATTTTGCATAAAACAGTGTCATGTTAATGCATTTGAAATTTGCAGGGTCTTGTTTTTCCAAATATTTAGTAATTATAAATACATAAATATATTTCTGAAGCACAATTTCATAATTTGTTAAAAATTATAAATTATTATATACTTATATATTATTTTAAAATGATATATTCTCTATAAAACCCGACAAGTTAAACTTGATTGTGGCAAATCAGTTTAGTTTTAAAACAAAATAGTTTAAGTACCGTCAACTAATTTGTCAATTATTAATATAAACAGTTGAAGTCAAAATTATTAAACCTAGTTAAATTATTATTTTTTAAAAAAAATTCCAGAATGATGTTTACAGAGCAAGGACATTTTTACAGTATGGCTGATAATATTTTGTCTTCTAGAGAAAGTTTTTTATTTTTTAAACACCATTTTAAGGTTAATATTACTAGCCCCTTTAAGCTATAAAATTTTTAATAGTCTGCAGAACAAAGCATCATTATACAATAACTTGCCTAATTACCCTAACCTGCCTAGTTAACCTAATTAACCTAGTTAAGTCTTTACAAGTCACTTTAAGCTGTATAAAAGTGTCTTGAAGAATATCTAGTGAAATATTATTTACTGTCATCATGGCAAATATAAAATAGATCAGTCACTAGAAATTTAATTACTAAAAAAAGTTTTTAAAACTATTAGAAATGTGTTGAAAAAAAAATCTTCTTTCTGTTAAACAGAAATTGTGGAAATAAATAAATAGGGGAGCTAATAATTCTCACTTCAGCTTTATATATTAAGTCAAATACACAATTTTTTTTAATAATGTTAATAATAACCAACATTTAGGGTATAAGTAAATTAAATATTTAAAGTTCAGTTCAGTTAACTGAACGAATTAAGACCAAAACACCTATATAATTCCTCAAATGGTTTGGTATTGCTTCTAGCATTGATAGAGTTAACACTATTTATAGTTAAAGTCACAATTATTAGTCCCCCTGAATTATTAGACCCGCCGTTTTATTTTTTTCCAATTTCTGTTTAACAGAGAGAAAACTTTCTAAACATAATAGTTTTAATAAATGATTTCTAATAACTGATTTATTTCATATTTGCCATGATGATAGTAAATAATATTTTTCAAGATATTTTTCAAAACACTTTTATACACACTGAAAACCCTAATAAGTTGACCGAACTAAATTAATTGAGTAAACTCGTTGCCTCAATTTAATTGAGTGATGGAGTCTCCCAAAACTTGCATATTTAAGTTTATTTAACTTGTTGGTTTTGTAGACTATACTTAAATTGTTCAGTTTACCAACTAAGTACTAAGTTAAATAAACTTAAATATGCAAGTTTTGGGAGATTCCATAACTCAGTTAAATTGAGGCAAGGAGTTTACTCAATTAATTTAGTTCAGTCAACTTATTAGGGATTTCAGTGCAGCTTAAAGTGGTATTTAAAGGCTCAACTAGGTTAATTAGGTTAACTAGGCAGGTTAGGGTAATCAGGCAAGTTATTGTATAATGATGGTTTGTTCTGTGGACTATCGAAAAAAAATATATAGCTAAAAGGGGCTAAACATTTTGACCCTAAAATGGTTTTTAAAAAAAAAAAACTTTTATTCAAGCTCAAATAAAACAAATAAGACTTTTTCCAAAAGAACAATTATTATCAGACATACTTTGAAAATGTCCTTGCTCTGTTAAACATAATTTGGAAAATATTTTAAAAAGAAAGAATATTAAAGGGAGGCTGTAATTAATTCATTCATAACGGTTTGATTTCTGCTTAATAAAATCAGTAAATGAGTCACAATACCAAGTCAAGGTAAATATTTAGAAAATAATAAGTTAAACTAACTTATTTTTATTTAGAGATTTTAACTCTTTTTTAATTTTAAAGAACGATAAATTCAGAATAGTTTGTACATATTAAAGGCATGCACCTTTTAGCAGTGCTAGAAGGAATGTATTATAAGTAATGTGAGTCACTTAATATTATAACTTTTCTAAGTAACAGTTTTTTTCTTAATGAGAGAATGTGTTTATATTTGAATGCATCGAAAGAAAAGAAAGAAGGGATTATTTCATTGAACAGTGATTTTGCTTAGGACAAATAATACACAAGTACCAAACACATTGCTTGAAACTTCCAATAATCGATATAGATATATATATATATATATATATATATATATATATATATATATATATATATATATATATATATATATATACGGTATGTCTAGGCTCAAGAAGTTTTTTATATAACATTATCCTATATTTTTTTGTTTTTTAAAGGTAAATGAAGGTGTAAGTTATGCAGTGATTCGTTAATTGCAGAACTCCTTTGTTAAAAAAAAAAAAAAAAAAAGCAAGTTCTGAAAGAGTTCAAGCCTCAGCCAGGTAATAAGTAACGCAAAAGTAACTGAAACATAATATAATGCATTCCTTACTAAGAATAGTAAAGATGTGACACAACTAGTTACTTTTTGAGGGAGTAACTTAATATTGTAATGCAATACTTTCGAAAGTAACTTTTCCCATTTCTGCCTTTTAGCATAATAAAAACAAACATATATATTTAAACATGATTATGACAAGATCAATTTTCCTCTTAAAACAATTTTCTTAACATGTTTATTAGTGTATATATATTTATATGATCAGAAGTGTGCTAAATACACATTTACTTCATGTACAAAGTGTCATAATACATTTTTAAAAATGTTTAAAGAAAAAAAAAATTGCTTCATTTTCTTACCCACTTTGTAAACCTTTCTAATTTTTGCGACAGTCTTATTATCTGAATAAACAGATTAAGTAGTGTTCTCAAAAGTGTGTTCATGTGCTGGTAGATTAACACCCAATGATGAAAGTGTAAGGCAATCTGACACCTGAGAGGTGTAAATCCTTCACTTATAACATGAAAGCCACTCATTCCTCAACAGAAAAGTACAACCGCCTCACTCCTCGTGTATTTCACACAGTAATTTGCATGTAAATGATTGCCCTCACGTCTACACATGCAATGTAAGCTGAATTTGACAAAAAGCAAGCTTTGGGCTCTTTAGAAAACCTGACGCATGTCTCTTAAGTAAGCCGTAAGCAAATAACATCTTTCCTTTTCATCTTATTAATGTATCCCCATAGCAGATGCGAAGTGGATTATCTCCATTAGTCTTTTCTTCTGGCCCTGTTTTGCAGTTTTTCATTGAAATCTATCAGACTGGCCTCTTTAAAAAATATACCACAAGCCAAATTCAATGGTTACAAGTTTCCTTCCTTCCTTTTTTTTGAAGCAGTGCCATAGATGACAAACTAGACATTTCTGATAAACTCTGAGTTTGTATCTTGCAACATCTTATAATTCTGACATTTTTTGTTTAGAATACCACAATAAAAATTAGAAACTGTGAATTTATAAGTTGAATATGTGAGATACAACACTGTAAGATAAACTGTGTCTAAAATGTGTGGAATAAAGAGGATGACATATTAGGAAAATAGATTCTGAATTTTAACTTAGTTTTAACTTTTTTTCTCAGAACTGTAACTTAATGTCATTTCTTGTAATTTTATGCACTTCCTCCTCTCAGACAATTTTGATTACATTTTCTTCCTTAAAAATGCAGGATAAACAAGGAATTTTGAGTTTGCTGAAACTCCAAATTAAAATTTTGATTTTAATTGATTTTTTTCTGATTTTTTAAGATTTTTTTTGTTATTTTGTAGTATTTTGTATATGGTTTGATTTGTTGAATGAATTAAGTTGTTTGCGGACTTTAATTATGACATCAAAATTGCGAAGCCTACCGGATATACAGTTGAAGTCAGAATTATTAGCCCCCCTGAATTATTAGACCCTCTGTTTATTTTTTTTTTCCAATTTCTGTTTATTGAAGAGAAGATTTTTTTCAACACATTTCTAAACATAATAGTCTTAATAACTCATCTCTAGTAAGTGATTTATTTGATCTTTGCCACGATGACAGTAAATAATATTTTACTAGATATTTTTCAAGAAACTTCTATACAGCTTAAAGTGACATTTAAAGGCTTAACTAGGTTAATTAGGTTAAGCCAGGTTTGGGTAATTAGGCAAGTTATTGTATAACGTTGTTCTGTAGACTATCAAAAAAATAATTTTGTCTTTAAAATTAGAATAGTGCACTGCACTGCAATGTAACAAACAGCTTTAAAAATGCAATTCATATTAATTTAATTAAAATATGAATATTTTGTATTTTTGTCACTGATAACTGGGTTCTGTTCATGCCTGTGTTTTGTTGTCATTTGTTGTTTTTTCATGGATGTTATGTAATTTGTGTTTTGTTTTATTATATGATTGTGATACATTGGGGCCCCTTTGAAAACAAGAAGGTACATCTCAAGGGGTTAATACTATAAATCAATTCAGTTAAACCCTATTAACATTATTAAAATTGCATACAGTTCTGAGTGACTGAAATAGTTGGTTTGCACTGAATTCTCACTTCTAACGTTAGCATACTGTATGTATGCTATTTAGGCATGTATGATATTCTGATGGTATTATAACCTTGGATAAAACTATCACGGTTTACGGTGTTGTGGTTACTGCTCTAAAATATATTTTTAAACGTCTAGGTAAAAAACATTTTTTTTCTACTTTGAACACAATATATTTAGAGAAACATTTAAAATATTTTAAGACAGTAAAGAAGTCAGGCTAAATAATTCAAATGAATCTTGACTTCTGCTGTCTTTATTAGTTTCAAAAACACAGGTTTGTGTACAATTTAAAATTGCATCTTTTCTGCTGGAGATACTGTTGTCCTAAAAAACTTAACACAAAACATAAAAAAAAGAATTGAAAATGAATGCTTGAAACTTGCATATACTCTAGGAACAGTGTAGCAGAAAATGTTGGCAGTTTTAAAACCTTGACTTTTCCAAACCATTGTCCGATACCTAATGCTAGTTATTTTATTTTTCTGAGGTAAACTATCTACTGGTATTGTTTAGTATTGCCATAAATGTCACAAAAGGGCATTTAAACTCATTAAACGGTAAACTTACTTTTACATTTAGGGTGCTTTCACATCTGTAGTTCGCTTCATTTTGTCCGGACCAAAGTCAATAAATGATACATTAGCATGTTCTGTTGTCTTTGGGTCATTTCCACACCACACTGATTGCTTTGGTACGAACCAGATGAATACATATTTCCTAAACTGCTTATTGATTGGTCAGAATTCATGTGCAGGAAAATGCCAATGAAACTCCTGCATGTAAACAAACTGGCAGACACAAAATGTGGCTTTTTACTATGAAGGGACGACTGCGCTGACTGATTGTATCACTGCTCATAGTATACTGTATAGTTTGCATTCATCACTTTAGACAAACTATACATTTCGAGAATGAAATGCGGTTGTGGCTGGAAAACAATGTTTTAATGCATTTCACCATCACCGTTAGCATCGCATGTCACTTCAGGAGGAGGCGTGAATTAATTTAGCTAAACTGTGACATGGTCATCTTGCGGAAATATTACCAACGATCCATCAGTTAATGTTTTTCCCTCTCTCTCTCTCTTTCTGTTGTTAAAGCCCTGTCAACAAATATTTTTCCTCCATATCCCATAATGCACAGCACATTGGCCTACGGCAGCTGGATTAGTCCAAAAGGTGCAGTACTTTTTGCGGTTGGGTCTGTTTTAGTACAGATCATATTCTCACCACAAACAAACCGCTCCAGGGTTCGTTTGAAAGTATAGCGAGACCACCTCTTCAAGCAGGTCTCGATGCGATTTTGGTGCGTGAGTACAAGTACGATTGCTGCATTCACACCTGTCCAAGCGAATTGAGAGCTCTAGTGCTATTCAACCAAACTAAATAAGGCAGCTGTAAAAGCACCCTTAGTGTACATACCCATAAGTATTTGTAATCAATTATTAAATATTCTCTGTAAAAAATGTTTTTTTCTAGTTTTGAATCCCAAAATCCAATGTTAAGAGTATTTTTCTTCTTTTTGCAGCAGAACTGAGACAATCCCAAATCCCAGAATCCCCTCAAGCCATTTCACATGAAAACAGCTTTTTTTATTTTACTCCCTATAGACGCAGCTGTTTGTTTCCTCACGGACACGATCCTGTATTTTCATTCCAGTAATTAGACTCATTGATTAACCCTGGCGCTGGCTGCATTCCACAAGAGACACCAAATCTCCCTTCAACCACATGTTTGATATCAAAATGACTCATCATTTCAGTCGTCATTTCACAACACTGACTGTGTGTTTTTACTGGCACCACACACACAGCTGTACAGAAGGGGAGTTTTGTTTTTCCGCTGACCTCCCGCTCTTTTTATCTTTCCTGCCCGCCAGAGGATCAGATATGAGAATCGGGTGGTAAATTCGAACAACAGTCAGTTTTTCACTGCATACATGAGATTTGCTAATTCGGGCACTGTGGTCAGGGTGCATCCTCACCCTCCTAACCGTCACCCGCAGGCCCCATAGAACAAGCTGCACGCTCTGGCAGATGGAGGTTCGAAGGGCAGCTTGATAATGATGGAGGATTAAACGCCACATTCCCCTCCTGCATGTGTTTGTGTTCCCTCTTTAGTGAGAATTTATGGCTTCTGCGGTGCAAAGATAGATTGCCGGGGAAAAAAAAGAGAGAGAGAAAACGTCACTAATCTGTGGGTGATAATTCCCATTCAAGTGAGTGATTCTGGATTAATAAAAATGCTAATTCACAGAAACGCAAGGGCTCCCGTGGCATGTTTGCCCTCGACTCTATTAAAACCAAAGACACCGGGATCATAAATAAATATGGATGTGGTTTTGTCAGCCTGTGTGGGTGGTTTGTGCTACGCGGCAACACTCGGCGTAAACGTATTATTCATTTAAATAACCACGGGCAAAGGGACACAGAGCTAGGGACATAATTGAAAAATATCTGATTAAAAATCTAGAAAGCTATGTTCACAGCTTGTAAACATCTAGGGTCATTCAATTACACCGTATCAACTATTCTGCATCATGTTTGCACCTGTTATTAGGATGCATTTTTGTTAATCTAATAACAAGTTGACATTAAATACAGGTGTAAATAACACCATGTTGATATGTTGGGAGTGCAGAGCAGCGAGCATTTTCAATTTAATCATTTGGAAGTTGAACATCTTGGAGCTTTCAATCCTATAATGCACTGCAAAGAAGAAAGCATTGATAGCAGCAGAAAGAGTATGAAAGGTTGGACATTTCTCAACTTTATGCACATGTCAAGGGAAAAAATGCAGGGCGGCAACCAATTGCACTGAGAAGTAGGCAAGGGAAGATGTTTAGGTATATTTCTGACAGTTTGCAGAACTAGATTAATGTGCTAAAATCACTTAGATGTAGGCTACTATCAGAATGTATTCCTTCACACTTTTAGTTTATGCTAACTTCTTGAACCATGTATGCCTGTGTTTATGCATTGATTCCACCAGATTACAGTTTTTTTCAGTCCCATTGATCTGTTTCTCAGATTAGAATTGAAATTTCTTAAAACTACCTGTTCAACATCATTGAGCCACTTGAGAAAAGCAGTTTCTCATTCCTTTGAACAAGTTGCAAATGCTTTTGTACATTCATGCAAATTAGTATGTGCAATTCTCTGATGTTTCCTAAATTATCAGGTCAAAATGCATTGTAACGGTCTCTGTCTGAATAATCTCATCCCCCACAACATTTAATAGTTTGTTCATGGTCTAAGTCTTTACATGCAAAATTTCTGAACAAATTGTCACATAATGCATTTTACTATACATTAATATTAGACTTTTTTTTCTGAATCTGTCCTGAATTGGTAAATTTCTCTCAGATGAATCCTGACTTTTCCTAATGAAGGGGCATCTGAAAGAAGACATGTTCACATTTCTACTTTTGCTTTGTGCTATGCAGTGATGTATTTTCCTATCTGTACTGTATCACAATGACATGACCTGTCAATAAATTACAGTACAAACAGCAAAGAATTGCCATAGTTTACCTTAGAACATCCCCCCTGAGTACACTGTTGTATTGACAACATGACTAAGTAATTTGACTGTCTTATCTGCACACGTCTGTCATTCTGATGTTCATTGGCACAGAAATTTTGTTTTGAAAGATGAACAAGGGATTTTGAGCAAGAGATTGGTTTATGCAGGAAACCCATGGTGTTTTGCTTTTTGTACATGTTGTTTTGAGAAATGCACTTACTGTTTTGCAAATTTCACTTTTGATCTGAAAAATGTATTAAAGCGGAAAACAAATAAACTGTAAAACTCGTCGTAAATTTAGCTAGCCCCAGAACAGTGGCGTTGTAGTGTTGCCAGCAGCACTGAGCGCAGATTTGCACTGTAGTGGAAACTAACCTAAAGGGGCCGTTCACACAGAATGTGTTTTCATTTCCAATGTGCAACTTTTCTATCAATTAATGTAAACACATGTTTGACAGATGTGTCTGACTGTTATGCTCATGTCTTGTATCTTTTGAAGAGTAGCACACATGAGTGCTGTATTTTTTTATGCTTTAAGTTAAAAACAACTTTAACTTTCACATGCAATGTAGCTCATCACTGTAAGTGCCATAGCAGTGGACCAATCAGATGAACTCGGAAGCTGGGCAATCGTTGCAAGTTTATTTACAAGAGCTCAGTGTCTGTGTTAGGATAACTTTGTGCTTTTTTCAGTGATTTATTTATTTATTTATTTATTTTTTAAACTATACCTAAATGCTTTGTTGTGCATCTTTAGAAGCAAAGACACATTTGTGTGAATGAGCTCTGTTAACATTGATCCAATCTCAAGTGGTCAATGATAAACAGATGTGAAAAGGATCTAAAACATATTTAAAGTTAGTCGATTTTCAACCACTTCTAGAAGTAGTTTAAAACAAATTGCTCTGCATAGTGTAGAGACTCATGTGGGTGGGTATGTTTGAATGGCCACAAAAGTCTGTAGCCACAGCTGTGTTTTCCAAATGCATCTTAAGCCTTATTTGACCATAGAGCTATTGTTACTAATGTCTCATTTCCACTGAGTGGCATGCTTCAGTAAAATACAGTACACTACCTGACAAAAGTCTTGTTGCCTATCCAAGTTTTAGTAACAACAAATAATAACTTGACTTCTAGTTGATTATTTGGTATCAGAAGTTGCTTATATGAAAGGCAAAAGCCTCTAGATTATGCTTATTTTACCAAAATAAAATGCCTTGATTTTTAATTATTTAATTAGTACAGTAAGGCTTAACTTTGCTTTGAAAAAAGTCTTCACTTAACAGAAATAATGTACAGTAAAGAATATAAGTCATGGTGCAGAAAAAAAAAAAAAACTAATATTGTGTATGACTCCCATGAGCTTGGACGACTGCATCCATACATCTCTGCAATGACTCAAATATTTTATTAATAAAGTCATTTGGAATAGCAAAGAAAGCGTTCTTGCAGGACTCCCAGAGTTCATCAAGATTCTTCGGATTCCTCTCTAGTGTCTCCTCCTTTCTTACCTCAGACATGCACAATAATGTTCATGTCTGGTGACTGGGCTGGCCAATCCTAGAGGACCTTTCTTGAACTTTGATGTGGATGCTAAAGTATGAGAAGGAGTGCTATACTGCTGAAGAATAAGCCCTCTACTGTGTTTTGTAATGTAATGGGCAGCACAAATGTTTTGATTCCTCAGGCTATTGATGTTGCCATCCGCTCTGCAGATTTCTCGCATGCCCCCATACTGAATGTAACCCAAAACCATAATTTTTCCTTCACTAAACTTGACTGATTTCTGTGAGAATCTTGGGTCCATGCGGGTTCCAATAGGTCTTCTGCAGTATTTGTGATGATTGGGATGCAGTTCATCAGATTCATTGGAAAAATCAACCTTCTGCCACTTTTCCAAATGATACACTAGAAGTCAAGAAATTAATTGTTGCTCTTACAACTGGGATTGACAACAAGACTTTTTTCAAGTAGTATACGGTTTAGTATGGGTCACCCAGATTAGGCTTGCATTTCCACTGTCATCAGTATCTTACTTTGTAGACATGGTGTATGCCAGAAAGAAGCAAATAATGCAATTCTAACTCAAAGAAGAAAGCTGCACGAGCTGTTCACTTATAACATCTTTTGTAAAATGCCAAAATTTGTTAACGATTTAAGAAATTAAAGTAAATATTTTAGTTTGTCTTTCAGAAAAAAGAAATTAATATTTGATTACAACTTAGACACAGACTTTAACTGTGGTATTTTTTTTTTCTACAGGTTTGTGAATGTTTTATCTATCAAATAATTTATTTTCATTGGAATAATTTCCTGCTTGCTTGTAAGCTCCATAATATGGGTTCATTCGTTCACTGTGTTTTTTATGTCACACAGAGTGCTCTTAAGTTATGTACAGCATGAACATATATGCAGGATGAATGTTGATGAAATTTAAACACAAGTGGTCACTAGAGAATATATGTAAACACCAGGTGGAAATGATAAAGAGACATTTTGCAATATTTTAAAGCTGCATGCATGAAATGATCGAAGAGACATGCAGTGAATAGCAGGGTTTAAATGTTGTCCAAGCATTTGCTTAATAAATGCTCACTGGGTCATAAGGCCAGCAAGTGTGTTGTAACTGGATGATTAGTTTTCCTTTGTGACATATTTGAGCACCTTAAGAAATATTTTGTGTTTTTGTGGTGAAACTGTTTGTATTTCATCATAACTCAGATTCTGGGTGAGAGGCAAAAGTCAGCAGAAGCAGGATTAGAAAATGACCAGGGTTGTGAGCTACTACTCATAGACAAAAAGAAATGCTATAAACGTTTAAAATGTTGACTCAAATGTCCCAAAATATTTTCTTTTTTGCTGTAAAATATGTTGACCCTTTGAGTAAACGATTCAGCTGAAATACCTGATATCTGCCACTGACAAACAACATGAGATAATAAGATAAAAAGAATAAAACTGTTAATACACTATTATTTGTACATGTGCATATCATGCAAATAAGAGCATATCATGTATATGAGCGTATCATGCAATATTTGCCTTACACAGATAGATATAGATATAGATAGATAGATAGATAGATAGATAGATAGATAGATAGATAGATAGATAGATAGATAGATAGATAGATAGATAGATAGATAGATAGATAGATAGATAGATAGATAGATAGATAGATAGATAGATAGGCAGATAGGCAGATATATAGATAGATAGATAGATAGATAGATAGATAGATAGATAGATAGATAGATAGATAGATAGATAGATAGATAGATAGATAGATAGATAGATAGATAGATAGATAGATAGATAGATAGATAGATAGATAGATAGATAGATAGATAGATAGATAGATAGATAGATAGATAGGCAGATAGGCAGATATATAGATAGATAGATAGATAGATAGATAGATAGATAGATAGATAGATAGATAGATAGATAGATAGATAGATAGATAGATGATAGATAGATAGATAGATAGATAGATAGATAGATAGATAGATAGATAGATAGATAGATAGATAGATAGATAGATAGATAGATAGATATAGATAGAGATAGATAGATAGATAGATAGATAGATAGATCTGTCCTGTGCATTCTGTATAAACATTACTTGACTACCAGCATCCAAAGGTGATCCTGCACAGACAACTTTTAGTGGCAATCTGAAATTGCTCAAGTTAACTATTGAAATTGGCAGAGAATTTATTGGTATGAGCCAGAATGCTCTGCGCATAAACACTTCCACACTCCTCCACACACAGAATACCAAAAATTAAGCAGGCTGGATCATTAGTCTCGGCACATAACCACACAACTCACTCATTGCCACCATGAATATTCCTTGCACATGATTTGTGATCCAAACGGTCTGCCCAAGTCCTGTTTATTTAGAGTCAGTCTGACTGTGACGGTACAGAGTATCACTTAAAATAACACACGCACAGCCCGTAATTTAAGGACAGTGTTAGTAATAGGAGCCAGCTTGAAAACACACAATGAATGCTCTGCTTCATTCAACCACACTGGAAAGAGAGCCGGAACGAGCTGCATTCCATTGGATTTCACCACATTTATTTGGCTAAAGGGTAATTTTATCATTGTTTGGTGAGATGTATCACAAACAGGAGTTTAAATGACTATAAATGACTATATGACTATAGGCTTTGCTGTTGCTTTAAAAAGTCTGATGTACTTCAACCGACATTGAAGATCAAAGTGGTGTGATGTCATTTAGAGATTTTTTGGAGTTAAAGAGAAAAGCACAAAAAAATTTTCAAAACCATTTCAGGCCTAATTTCCAGCAAACGAACAAATGAACAAAAATAACGAAGTGTGTCTCCAAAACCTGTCAGCATTTTGGACAAGCACAGAGGCATAACTAACGCACTCTGTGCTGAACTTTAAACCAGCTTTCAGTTGGTAAACGACGCAGTCGATATCAGTTCTTCAAAACAGCAACGCACCAACAATGTGCTTTAACACACCAAGGTTATAATTGTTTTGGATTTTTCATTAGTTTTAGTTTCTACTTCGTTTAGTCTTTTTGTTTTCATATTCAGTTAGTTTTTAGAGGCATATTTACTAGTTTTTATTAGTTTCTATATTTTGAAATTACTTAGTTTTAGATATAATAGTTTAGTCAGCACAGTGACACCTCTCCTTCAATGATAATAAAATTCTTGTCTGTTTAAAAAGATGGACTGCTAGTTTTAACATTAGACATTTTGGATAAACATTGCAGGCTTGCCTTCCATAAGTTTTGACCAAGTGTTTGTTACTGTTGACCTATGCGATCAGAACTTTTTGATTAACATCAGAGCAACAACAAAAAAAAAGGCAAAAAAAAAAAAGTCAACGGTAAAATGAAAGAAAATGAGAATTGATAATAGGTGTGTTTTTTAACTGTAAGACAGCAAAACAGACAGTCTGTGCATCTGATCTATAACCAACCATTTTACCATGCTTTTTTTGTTTGTTTTGTTTTTGGTTTGGTAAACTATTTTATGGGTGGCACGGTGGCGTAGTGGGTAGTGCTGTCGCCTCACAGCAAGAAGGTCGCTGGTTCGAGCCTCGGCTGGGTCAGTTGGCATCCAGTCCAAAGACATGCACTATAGGTGAATTGACTAAGCTAAATTGTCTATAGTGTATGTCTGTGAATGGGTGTGTATGGGTGTTTTCCAGTGATGGGTTGCGGCTGAAAGGGCATCCGCTGTGTAAAACATATGCTAGATAAGTTACAACTTCATTCCGCTGTAGCGACCCCGGATTAATAAAGGAACTAAGCCGAAAAGAAAATGAATGAATGAAACTATTTTATTTTTTATTTTATTTAAAAAACATTTTCTATGTCATACATTGTCGGTCAGCATCACCTATCCACCTAATCTGTGAAAGGCATTGAATCATTTCACGTTGGGTGTGAAAGCACCATTCATCTGTGATTCACTTCACTTTATCACATCACGCTCAGTGTGAAAGGGTCTTAACAGTATAACACGTCCATTTACATGCACCACTTCCTCACCATGAAACATATGGTATCAGTGACTTTTACAGCTGAGCTCCGAGACTGCTTCACGGTGATGTAAGTTGCAAGCATGCATACACAATCAAGTTTCCTTTCTTATCAATCGCAAACGGCTCCCAGAGGAAAGCTTTAATATGATGGATTGTGTTGATGTCATAAGTAGTTTTAGCGTCAAAGACAAACGTGGCCTTTGTTTCCAGTGAACTGCCATCCTCACCTGGAACCAGAGCGGGGCTGGACAACTGCCAGGTGCGTACTTGGCTAGCCGGGCCCTGTGTTCCTGGGAGAAGAGGCCCCGGCGGAGGATTTGAGAGGCTGATAGGATTAGACTCCCTTTCTTTACACAACATTGATGAGGATAAGGAATCTGTAGAGCGCTCAAGCACTCCAAAGCTTTCCTAATGCAAAGCATCAAATGCCTTCACTGCAGTCCACACGCCGTCAAACTTCTGCACACATGATTTGTCCAGCAGCTGGTCTGGTTACATGAGCCGGAGAAACACTGCTATGATTATTCGACCACAGATCAATAGCGGTGTTTATTAGCTCACAGGGAATTTGCTCACTTCGCTCCATATGTCTCGCATACCTTGATCTTAAGATAAATATTAGTAGTATTTTCCTTCAATGGTTTGCTAAGAGAAATATATGTAAACAGTCATGTAAGGACAGTTAAGCTCTGAAGTCAAGTCCACCAGCATAATGCATTATGGGAATGTGGATGTTATATGAGACTTGTTCTAGAATTAACATTTTGCCAATTTTGAAAGGCCAAATCTAAGCCAATCAGATCATACTGTGAGGAATACAATTTTATAGACTATGGGTTTCATTTTAAACTAGACTTGGAGGTCTCGAGATGACAAGCAGGGAGCACTCAACCAGATAAATAATAATAATAATAATAATAATGATAATAAAAATAATAATAATAATAATAATAATAATAATAATAATAATAATGATTCCTTACATTTATATAGCACTTTTCTGGACACTCAAAGCACTTTACAAATTGGGAAAAATCACCTCATCCATCACTAGTGTGCAGCATCCACCTGGATGACGCAATTGCAGCCATATTGTGCCAGACCGCACACCACACACCAGCTGATTGGTGAAGAGACGACAGTGATGAAGCCAGTTATGGTATGGGGATGGTTAAGAGGCCATGATAGACGGATACCAGTGGGCAAATTTGGCCAGGATTCCAGGGTTAAACCAGACTCTTTTTTGAAGGACATGTTAGGATTTTTTTTAAGGAAGGCAGAAAGGCAGGACCTCGGTTTAATGTCTCATCCAAAAGACGGCACTCACTGAGCAGTATAGAGTCCCTGTCACTATACTGGGGCATTAGGACCCACTTGGACGGTTGGGTGACCCCTGCTGGTCTCACTAACATCACTTCTGGTAGCAACCTAGCTTTCCCATGTGGTCTCCCTACAAACCAAGCACAGCCCTGCTTAGCTTCAGTGGGCGGCACTGTGAGAGTTGCAGAGAGCTAGCTTTTATTTAATATATTTTTATGTAAAAACCCATGTGATCATGTTTCCACTCAAGCTCAAGTCAGTATTTGTTCACATGTGTAATGATGTCATAACATCATAACAAATCATAACATGTTGAACAGACATAGATTTTGAGCATTTTTATATAAAAACCCATTTAATCACGTTCCCACACATGTCAGTATTTGATAACATGTGTGATGATGTTGAAATCACATGCAACACATTTGAAAAACACAAGGAAACCTAAATAGAAACATTTTTATGTGAAAATCCATGTGACCAAATTTTCTACGTGTCCACATTTGTTTAGGAGTTTCAAATGAAATTGTTTTACAGTGACATTGTACATGTTTACGCATGCCACTTTTGTGGTTTACGTTCCAAAAATCATGTTTCACCACAAATTTCAGGTAGAATTTTGACTTGGTAAACATGACTACGTGGGTTTGACATTTATTTATTTATTTATATATTTATATATTTTTTTTACAAAAATATGTTTTGCATGTGTGTTCTACGTTTTTTCACATTTTAACAAGAGTTTACATGTGAAGATCAAGAGTTTAGTTTTTCGGAGCAGATAATGTTTAACTGTGGGTAACATGCAGAATTTAACACTGTCATTAATAATAAAGCCATCCAATCACTATGGAGAAAAGGTGAGGCAAATACCTCACTGATCTGAACTGTCACAACATTCTTGTCATAACAGTCATGTGATCATAACTGATTCATTTTTAACATTATATTCTCATCATTATGCAGTCTTGAAGAGGTAAAATTGGTGTATATGACAAAAAAAAAATCTACAACATTCTGCACTTGGAGGTAAGGAGATCCACAAATTAATATTTTTTGTTGTTATTATTATGAAATTTTTTCAACAAACAAGCACATGTTTTTTTATATTCATAACCGTGTTCATGTTTTATCCTCATGTTTTTTTTTAAATATGCTATAATCCATAATAACAACTCCTGTATAGTCAACCCAAGCTCATTCTGAAAACGTAGTCCCGCGGACGTTTCTGGAGACAGCGGAATACGTCCCAGGAGGTACGTATGGCTGCATTTATTTTTTTCAAGCGAACGCTACGGGGGAGTGTGATGTTGTTCCCCTTCGCGCTTGCCGGCTGAACGCTTACCTCCGTGTGGGCTTTCCCGCTGCAACCCGTTTGTCCACTCAGCTCATTGTGCACGTCGGCAGAGTTGAGATGCAGATAGGAGTTGACCACAACGATCGGTTTCAAGTCCGGGGAAGAGCGGTTCCAGAAATCAGGTATGACAAAAACAGAATCCCAAAAATTAAGTGAACGAGTTTCATAACAGGGTCAGAATGTGGTGAAATGCGAAAACGCGGTAAAAAAAAAAAAAAAATCAGGGCTTTTCTTTTTTTGAACAGCTTTTGTAAATTGTTGGTCGGGTTTAGGGAAGTGAGCGGGCGGGCGGGTCAATCGGTAAAATTGGTTGGGTTTAGGGAAGGAGGAGGGTGGGTCAGCCGATTGGCCGGTCGCGCAGTCAATCAACCGGTCAGTCGGACAGCGGCCTCTGGTGGGCTCACGCGAGAACAGAGCTGGTGCGAACTGCACTCGCGAGAGGCATTTGAGATGCGAAAAAGCGCACAACAGCGGCCTTTGCAAAAACAAAAACAGCAGCCGTACGTACCTCCCAGGACGTATTCCGCGGTCTCCAGAAACGTCCGCGGGATTACGTTTTCAAAATGAGTCTGGATTGTGTATAGTAGTCCCACAATATTCTGACTCTTAAAGACACTCGAATACCCAGTCAGAAAAGTCTAGTGGCTAGCAATGAGCTTTTTACAGTGTCTGCTATAATGTTAATGTTGTTTTGTTGTGTTTACATAGATGAATAGGGCCTCTGTGTAAATACACAATACATTGCGATTACGATTGCCACATTATATTGTTATGATAACATGACATATGCCTTTAGTTATTGCCTTAAAATAAATACAAAAATAAATAAATAAATAAATAAATAACTACAGAACTCACAATCGTCTGATCTCATATGAAGCAAGAGATCGCGGTGTTATATGACGACATGTGCAGGTGTTGTAGTGCTGTCCCATTTCTTAGGGGTAAATTTAAAGCCGGTCCCCTTCACACTCGGTTTTAAGGGCCAAGGAGAAGGGGAAGGGGTACAAAAATAGAATTGGGATTACACCTTAATCTGAAAACAATGATTATTCAATAAAAAAATCAGCATGACAACACTGTTTACATTGTACAGATCTAAACGTCCTCTATTTAACAGTCCTGTTTTACATACATACTATCTATGTATCATAATCATTACATACATTTGATTACTACAGTAAGTACTATCCTTAAACCTACCCCCGAACTTAACCTTAACCCATAGTCACTACAAGTACATTATGAGTAAGTACACTATATGTACATTAAGTTCATATACTGTACAATAAAGAGCAACTGATCTAACTAGTGATCTTTCATTCTGTGTTAAAAAGCCAAGAGGGAGCTTCTTCGCCATCATCTTTGGCCAAAGGTAAAGCATCCTTCCCCACTACATGGCTGAATTAGATGGCGTATTTTTGAGCATTTCTTCAAAGGTTCAAAGAGGCAGGAACAAGGCTGTAATCAGGTCAGAAAGGGGCCATTTGAGGCCCAGACGAGCTCAGCCCAGACCGGGGAAAGATGTTGAGAAGTGCGGAGCTGTTTAAGACAGTTATGTACTCCTGTCAGATAAGGTATGTGTCCCTTTTTGATCTTTTCCCTCAGCTTTGATCAGTGTCTTTGAGGTTGAGTGTATGCTGTTCATTTGGACATTAGGCAGCAGGCAGATTTGAAGACTTGCTACGGAAAGTTGAGAACATGACACATAGATTTGCCTTTGGTCTGTTACACTGTGGGGTCTTTAGATGTGAGCATTTTTTTTTTCATTTCTTCAGTCTCTCCAATGCACTGATCCTGGAGCTTAAGTGAGCAAAAATGTGTTACTTGGCAGAGTATTCATTTATCTATAAATCACTGCTGTAGAGAGACACGTCAAGTTTTGCATTGAGCACATTATTGTAATGCGCCTAATTCTGGGAAATGAATCATACAATTGTTGTATTGTTATTTTGTACAAAGACATGCGGTATAATTGAATTGATTAAGCTAAGTTGGCTATAGTGCGTGTGTGCATATGTGCGTGTGTGTTTGTGTGTGGGTGTTTCCCAGTGCTGGGTTGCAGCTGAAAGGGCATCCGCTGTGTAAAACATGTGCTGGATAAGTTGGCAGTTAATTATGCTTAAGCCAAAGGAAAATGAATAAATGAATGTAAACATCTATAATATGAAAAAAAAAAAAAAATCCTATGGAAGTCAAAGAGTGCCATCAACCACCCTTCTTCAAAATATGTTCTCTTTAAGTCATCAACAAACAGTTTGATTTTTGTAAACGAATACACTAAATCTACTACGTTTTAGGCTGTGAATGGATAATCCAGTAAAGTAGAACCAAATGTAGACTTAACGCATGTCCTTTATGCTAGTGTGATTCCAATTAAAAAGGATGTCAAGGATGTCTACATACGTACAGTACATACGGCTGTCTTTCAGCTTTAAGAGCGGGCTGGATGGGGGACGGGGCAGGATGGTATGTGTGTACAGGGGGGTTGGAAGGGTGGGTTGCATATTATTGGCCCACGCAGAATCTGCACTCACAGAAATCTGCAGATTTTTTTGGAACCTCTCATTGAATCTAATAATTACTTAGATTATGTGTAAATGTCTTTAAATAAACATTTATTCTGTTTTTACATTAATTTCAGTATAAATATTAAATATGCAAATGTTTATATGATATATGCACGATATAGTTTGTAAACTAATATCTTTAAATGTATTAATATATACAGTTGAAGTTGAATTATAAGAACAGTTGAATTATTAGCCCCCTCTCGGTTTATTTTTCCCCCCAGTTTCTGTTTAACAGGGAGAAGATTTTTTAAACACATTTCTAAACACAATAGTTTGCTCTGTAGACTATAGAAAAAAATATATGGCTTAAAGGGGCTAATCATTTTCTTAAAATGGCTTCTAAACATTAAAAACTGCTTTTATTCTGGCCGAAATAAAACAAATAAGACTTTCTACATAAGAAAAAATATTATCAGACATAAGGTGAAAATTTTCTTGCTTTGTTAAACAACATTTGGCAAATATATAAAAAAAGAAATTAAAAGGGGGTTTAATGATTCTGATTTCAACTGTAGATATTTACTTTGTTGACTAAACAAGTTTTAATTGCAGACCCTAAATAAACAATTTTATTATTGTATTTATTTATCTGTTTATGTGTTTGTTACTAAACTCTCAAAATTAATACACATAAATATTTTACAAAATTATACACAGAAATGGCAAAAAATGTCTGCAGAATCTCTCAGGCCCTTCATGACACAGACATGTACACAAATGTTACAATGTGGAAGTTTTCTATCATTGTAGAATTTATCAAGACCTTTATTTCCTTAAAATGCATATTTAGTACACTTCTCATAAACTACTAACATTAACAAATACTTCAATTAATATGTTGAACATATTTTATTTGTAAGTGATAGTAATCTAGTAACTATTTATCAATTACATAATATTAATTCATAATTGAAAAATCTAATTATGCAAAATGACTAAAAGAAAATGCTTCTCTAAATTTGTAACATATATTCATTATAAACTCATTTCTCAATTAATTATTTTTTCTTAAGCATGTGAAACTACTTTGATAAGTAATAAAATACTTGCATGACAATAACAACATGCAGATACTCTTCTTCTCTGATTTGGTGAAGTGAACGTTTATACAAAACTGTTGAATTAATGTACAGTATTTAGGTCTATTATAAATAACTGTAATTAAATAGCCAAAGTAAAAAGTAATCCCTTGCTTTATTTTGTTGTCAGATAAGTAATTTAATGAGATTTAATTTAATTTATTTTGTTTTATTATTTTCATTGTTTTAGCATTTTATATGTATACCACGGGCTCAAAGCAATGCAACAACACCATGTGCACTGGTAATAAATTTTCCCCCAAAATTCCTCATGTCCATTACGAATTGCGATGCTCATGGCAGCGACGCAGCTGTCGGTCTGACTGCTGATCTGTTGCATCCTTTTCAAACGCATTTTGGAAACTGCAAGGAAACGGAGCTAAATCTCCTCTGATGAAGTGTGTCTGTCTGCCGTCTCTGATAAAAGCCAGCCCCCATCATCTCTCGCCAGGAAAAAAAAGAGAGAGAAAGATACCTACTCTGTCATAATCCATTTGGACTTAAACTGTATTTAATCCAGAATAAACCTGGACTGTAACATATGAGAAGCAGTTTGCGACATTAGTTCTGAGTTTGCAGCCACAGCCAATCTGTAAATGGCTTTTCTCTCAGGGGGGTTCGAGTTGGACTGTTTAAGTCTTTATCTTAGTATAGAAAAGCAATAGGTTGAGCCCTGGTTATGGGTTTCCAGATTAGCCAGAGAAATTAAGCGTCTTAAAACAAAGAGTGGCAGCAAAGCCAGATTTGCAGGAAGAGCCCATTAAAGCACACAAGCATCGACTTCAGTGCCAGGAGCATCAAACTCTGTTATTTTAATATCAGTGAGATAATTTTATTGTTTGTTTTAGTTTTTCCATCAGTTATTAGGCAACACTTGCTATCAATTTTTACTAATAAAATTAATCTCACCAATAACGTATGTACATACAGTGCATCCGGAAAGTATTTTAATTTATTAATTAATTATTAGTTAAATATTTAATTTATTAATAAATTAATTCATTTCCTCAAAAGTCTACACACAATACCTCATAATTAAAATGAGAAAAAAAGATTTTTTGAAATTGTCCCAAATTTATTACAAATAAAAACCATGAAAAACATGTACATAAGCATTCACAGCCTTTGCCACAAAGCTCTAAATTGAGCTCAGGTACACTGTTTCCACTGATCATTCTTGAGATTCTTGCAGCAGCTTAATTGGAGTTCATTTGTGGTAAATTCAGTTGATTGGACATGATTTGAAAAGGCATGCACCTGTCTATATAAGGTCCCATGGTTGACAGTGCATGTCAAAGCACAAACCAATCATGAAGACAAAGGAAATATCTGTAGACATTGGAGACAGGATGTTTCGAGGCACGAGGCTGGGGAGGGTTACCCAGCCATCTAAGCTGAGTGATCGGGGGAGAAGGGCCTTAGTCAGGGAGGTGATCAATAACCTGATAGTCACTCTGTCTAAGATCCAGCAATCTTCTGTGGAGAGAGGAGAACCTTAAAGAAGGACAACCATCTGTGCAGCAATCCACCAATCAGGCCTGTATGGTAGAGTGGCCATACAGAATCAATTCCCCACCTGGAATTTGCCAAAAGGCATCTGAAGGATTCTCAGACCATAAGAAACAAAATTTTCCATAAGAAACAAAATCTGGTCTGGTCTCTATTTGGAGTGAATGCCAGGCATTACGTGTGGAAAAAAGCAGGCACCGCTCATCACCAGGCTAATACCAACCCTACAGTGAAGCATGGTGTATATATATATATATATATATATATATATATATATATATATATATATATATATATATATATATATATATATATATATATATATATATATATATAGATAGATATACAGTTGAAGTCAGAATTATTAGCCCCCCTGACTTATTAGCACCCCTGTTTATTTTTTTCCCCAAATTTCTGTTTAATAGAGGGAAGTTTGTTTCAGCACATTTCTAAGCATAATAGTTTTAGAAACCTATTTCTAATAACTGATTTATTTTATCTTTGTCATGATGACAGTCAATAATATTTTACTTGATATTTTTTAAGACACTTCTGTACAGTTTAAAGTGACATTTAAAGGCTTAACTAGGTTAATAAGGTGAACTAGGCAGGTTAGGGTAATTAGGCAAGTTATTGTATATCGATGGTTTGTTCTGTAGACTATCGGAAAAAAAAAATAGCTTAAAGGGGCTGATAATTTTGTCCTAAAATTGTTTTTTTTTTAAATGTAAAACTACTTTTATTTTAGCCGAAATAAAACAAATAAGACTTTCTCCAGAAGAAAAAAATATTATCAGACATACTGTGAAAATTTCCTTGCTCTGTTAAACATCATTTAGAAAATATTTAAAAAAGAAAAAAAATCAAAAGGGGGCTAATAACTCTGACTTCAACTAAATATATATATATATATATATATATATATATATATATATATATATATATATATATAGGTCTGCCATTATCATTCAAGTTGATGAATGTATATAATTTGCATGTACTGTATGTAAATTAATTGTATGCTATGCTTTACATATCATTCAGCTTATTACTAGCCTTGCTCTTTCTACTGTAAGCACATTTCTGTTACTTTTTCTTTTGATGTTCCAGCTCTGTCTGCTCTTCCCATCTTTGATCGTAACCGGCAGGTCAGTGGTTCGGTCATTTCTTCACATTCCCAAAACACTAACAATTATTTCCTGCATGCCTTTGAAGTAAACAAACTCTCACATTATGCAACACACTTCACACTGAAACAATAGTACATTTATGAAACTGTACATGCAAACTTTAAAGAGACCACCAGGAACAATTTCTCTGTGTTTACAATTTAAAGTTGTTTGTTCGAGTTAAAAATATTTGGTGTTTTATGTAAACAACTGATGATATTTCTTTTTAATATAAAATAAACTGACAGAGATTACACTTTAAAAAGGGAAATAGATGAACCTGGATAAAAAACTACAACTTGTTACTCCTAGATGAATTATTTTGTTTCATTTTATTTATTTCAGTTACTTTCACTTTCAACTTTCACTTAATTTTAATAAGTATATATATATACTTATATATATATATATATATATATATATATATATATATATATATATATATATATATACATATTGCTTTTGAGTTGCTTTGTAACTGTTCAGTTTATAACTGAAGTCAGAATTATTAGCTCCCCTGAACTATTGGTTTCACTGTTTATTTTTTTCAATTTCTGTATAACGAAGAGAATATTTTTTCAAGACATTTCTAAACATAATAGTTTTAATAACAATTTTTTTTTTATTTTATCTTTGCCATGATGACATTAAATAATATTTTACTAGATGTATTTTAAGACATTTTTTTTACAGCTTACGTGACATTTAAAGGCTTAACTAGGTTAATTAGGTTAACTAAGCAGGTTAGGGTAATTAGGCAAGTTATTGGATAACGGCGGTTTGTTCTGTAGACTATCGAGAAAAAAAATAGCTTAAAGGGGCTAATAATTTTGTCCTTAAAATGGTGTTTAAAAAATTAAAAACTGCTTTTGATTTATATATTAATAATTCTCACTACAACTCTCTCTCTCTCTCTCTCTCTTTCTCTCTCTCTGTCTGTCTATTTATATATATACATATGTCTGTGTGTGTGTTTATGTTGATCTGTTTGGTTCACTTTTTCCAGTCTAAAGTTGGTATTTAAAAAAAAAAGATGCAATTTTTCATGTTTATGTTAAATTTAATAAACACTAACAATTATTCCCCTGCATGGCTTTGAAGAAAACAAACTTACACATTATGACAGCAATTGCTTCAAACTGTGAGCTTTTCATATTGTCATAAAGACAGTAGACAAAAAAGTGATTTCATGAAAATGTCAACCTTGCCATAAAAATAAATAAATAAATAAATAAATCAGTGAAATAGCATAAAAAAATACTTAAAAAAATATCTGTCAACAAGTACAAATTTCACACCTTTCCATAATTATGAAATTAAAATGTAAAATAATGTTCAACAGAGAGTCAACACCTATCCTTTAGATTAGTCTTATTTCTTTTGTGTTGTCCATTCACAAAATTTCTACAAAGTGTGTAGAATGTATGCATGTATTCCTTAATATACTTTGCAGGACTGCCTTTAAGGGATAGTTAACACAAAAAATCACTCTGAAGTGTTTTTTTTATTTATCTGCTGAACATTAAAGCACATATTTTAAAGAAAGCTAAGGACCTGCAACCATTGATTTCCAAAGTAGAAAATACAAACACTATAGAAGTGAACGAAAACAGGTTTTCAGCTTTCTATAAAACAATCTTCATTTGTGTTCAACAAGAGATAGAATCTCCAACAGGTTTAGAACATGGTGACAAAATTATCATTTTTTGGGTGAATTATCCCTTTAACTCTGTGGTTAGTTATTAGAAATATAAACAGATGCTAAAATGTACTGTTAACATTAATATTCTCCGTGAATTTATGTTTCAAATTTTTGCTGCAAATGTCACATTCATAACTCTGGAATTGCTCAAACATATATGCTGTAACATCCTACAATCTATTCCTTTAACATCATCAAAAGAACTGATCATCCACAGCGAAACAATCTATGAGAAAAAGCTACTTAACAGTCCAAGAAAAGGCCCACATAATGAACCTCAGTAAACATGGACAATGAAGCAAGTGTTGTGCAAATGAGTGGAATCGCCATCGTTCCATAGTGCACACTTAGAAGAGCTTCAAGCACTTCATCAAACGCTTTCAAAGCACCGATCTTATCAGGTGTTAAAAGGAACAGGAGAACAAAAGCATCCATTCTCTTGTGCTGCTCTAAAACGCGAACCAAAAGCGGGATGGGAGGACAGATTAAAGAAAGTGTTTGTTGCAGGTTTACAGGATCATTGAGCTGTCGACTCCGGAAAAACAACAAAAAAAAACTTCCACTGAAGTGCTTTAACAGCTTCATTATGACACCGCTGGTTTGTCCCCAACAGCACTACTTGTGTTGCGTCCCAGGAGATTTTTTGAAAGCCATTTACAAATTTCATTACATTTGCTAATTATTTACACACATATTAAGTAAATGTTTGAATAGTTAATATATAGTGTTTGCGGCAAGAGCAGAGTGAGAAAGTCACTGTGTAAGTCAATTCTTATTACTGTTAAAGCAAAATATGCACCATCAAATATACAGTACATATCAGGGGTAGAAATGAAAAGGGTAAATATCTTGGAGCATTATCAATGCCCCAAGATAAGAGACAAAAATTATCCCAAACAATTCAACAAAAGTACTATGTAGCAAAAATAAGCTGTTTCACTGGTCACTAAAGCTGTGTATAAAAACATATATTTGTTTGAGATAAGGTATACATATAAATGAAATAGAACTACATAAAGTTAAGTTACCAACAATGAATTAATATTATTAAAAGTTTATTAACAGTTTTTTTTGTTTTAATATTTTTTGCCACACACCACAGGACATTTTCACAGTATACTTTATTTGTATATTATCAAGAGGTTTTTCTTTTGTTTTGGTATTTTTTTTTTTGCTGTCACACCATAAGTCATTTTTACAGTACACCCTTTTTGTATATTATTAAGAGGTTTTCTTTTGTTTTGGTAATTTTTTGCTGTCACACCATATGACATTTTTACCTTACCTTGCCTCCAATGAGAGGTTTGCCAGGTAAAAGAGAGCGTGAGAGCACCTGCATCATTAGAGGCGCAGTCTTCCAAAGTGTTCCCTGGCCCTTACTTATCCCACTTCAACAGAAGATTTATGCATCTAGTTAATTTCTAGGAATTGATACGACAGTACGCTGGGAAATCCTGCAGACCCGATAGTGAGGACGCTGCAGAGGCCATCTGCTACCCAAGTGGGGAGACCTGGTGGCAAAAGTGCATATGGACTAACCCTGAGAAGGGGGAGTACACATATGAATATAAGATGGTTAGCGGTGAGGGAAGACACGGGTCTGCCTGTTAGGGGGGACTGCACCGTGGCTGCATAAGCATATGGGATCAACAGCGGGGATTGCACATAACGGGCACCTATACCCAGAATGACCTGGCTGACCAGTGGGCGGACCTACAATGTCATTGTTTTTCTTCAATCACCAAGGGTTACCTAATACCCTTGAGGAAACCAGCTCCACTCACAGAATATAAAATCTTGCAAAAGTGTTAGGTGTCACTCAGCCTGCAGCTCTACAGATGTTTGTTAGAGAGGTGTCGCATGCACGCACCCAAAGGATGCGATGCTCCGAATAGAGTGCGCTCAAACTCCTGGGGGACACGGCTCACCCTGGCTTTGGTAAGCGATGGAGATGGCATCCACTATCCAGTGGGCCAACCTCTGTCTCTGCCGACCACCATAACAGACGAAGAGCTGCTCAGACGATCTCTGAGTGCGGTGCACATAAATTCACAAAGCATGAACTGGACACAGTAATGAAAGGGCTGGGTCTGCCTCCTCCGGGGGCAGCGCTTGCAGGCTCACTACCTGGTCCATTTGCGGTGTGGTAGTAACCTTGGGCACATATCTAGGCCGGGGTCTCAGGACAACGTGAGAGTAGTCTGGCCAGAATTCTAGACACGAGTCACTGACCGAAAATGCCTCCAGGCCCTTGACCATCTTAATCAATGCCAACGCGACCAGCAGAGCTGTCTTCAGGGACAGAAATCTTAAATCTTGTCACTGTGCATAATCAATTGCTGCCGCGAGTGAGCTAAAATCAGCCAGAAAATTGAGCATGCAGATGCCCGCAAGTCGAAGGTGCTAGGGCACCCTCCGCGAGCTTAGTGAAGACAATAGATGACTCAGCCAATTGTATCCTACTGCATCGCCGTGAATTCCTGAGTGAAACCATCCATGGTGTCACCAAACAGGCCAGCCTAGGATATGGGTGAGTCACAAAAGTGAATTTGTCGACTCCGCATATATCTTTTGACAGGTTTAGCCCGAGATGGTGCTCCTGGACCACTAATGTGGCCATCGTCCTTCCCAGGGCACACGCAGCAGACTTGAGGTCCCTAGAGCTCAGTCAGGTACGGTGCAGGGCTTGTAACAAACCTGGGGAGGAACCACCCTTGTGCAGCTGGGCCAGAGCGTGCGCATGGGCCCTAGCGTGCAGGGTGGAAGCAGCCTGGCCCGTAGCTGTGTGGGCTCTGGCTCTGAGGGAGGCAGGTGGACAAACCATCTCCAGGCATGTGGCCAAAGGAGCCCGGGAAAGCACAGTTATCATGTCTGTTTCTAGATCCAATTCTAGATCCTCCCCTCCAGGGAGGGAGTTGGTTCAAATGCTTTGTCAGACAATGACAGCCTGTCCTCCAATGCAGTGGTGGACATCTGAGCCTCGGTGTCATCAAGTGAGAGGGCGGCCATCCGAGGATGGACCGCTTCTATCACTTGAAGCTTGGATGAAGGTGCGTGGAGGAGCGAGAGGTCCACAGGCCGAGGGCGGCGGATTTACTCCCACTATAACCCTAAGATCTGCCCGAGTGCCCACTGCGGAGACAACTGGGGTGGGTGGCCCTTTTGCAAGAGCGAGCCACGATCTTAACTGTGCAACAGGCATGCCACCGCAGTCATGGCATGCACTGCCCGCAAGCACCGCATTAACATGTTGAAATTTAAACTGACATGAAACACGTTGCTCATCATCCAGGGACAGGAAACCACCGCATCCAGAAACACACAGTCGGAGCGAAGTCTTGAAAAAGACATGCTGTTGGACTGCGTTGCTCTTTTAGGAAATTCGCAACAATACAAACCGCTCTGGAGCACCGGACCCAAAAGAATGCTGGGCAAGGGAGAAGCCCAGCTCGACCATCTGCCGTTGCATGTCACACTCTCTGGACCGGGAGGGCACTCTCGTTCACTCTCTCTCTCTCTCTGTAGTACAGCTGGAGGAACCCACATTGACTCTCTCAGAAGCTTCGTGAAGGTCTCTGAAGCGAAAAAGGATTCTCAGCTTAGCACGGGCTGTGCTTTTATTGCCAAATTGATTGCAACGAGCATCAGCTGCGCAAGCTGACGCTGCCAACTCATTGGTATTTCATTGGCCTATTTACATACTCTTTCAAATGATTGGCTTTCTGAACGAAATCCCCATAGTGGAAGTTTTTCCACATGGCACTGAACTTCCCCTCCCGAAGGGGAAAGTATTACCCCTTATATTTTCCCAAACATCAGGCTTCAAGCTACATAAATTTAACAATCTATTTTCCTCAAAAATGATCAACTACTCGTATACACACACACACAATACGGCTACACTGAATTGCTGGATTTTAGTCGTTGTCTTTGTTAAATAGTGGTCAACATGTATGATGGTAACCATCCTTAATACCAAGAAATACACAAAGATTTTTTTAATTTTGTAATATATACTTCAAGGTTAAAAATAGGCTGATGCTTGAGGCAAAACACAACAGAAACTTTTTGGGTACCCTTTGCAAAGGGTACCTGGCATGACACAAGGGTACCAAAAGGCGGAGCTAGACGAGCAGCGGAATGCTATTGGTTTACAGAGGTACGTCAATTACGCACACAAGCAGGAGAATGAAAACAAAGAAACCACCATTTTTAAATACACAGCTGAGACATTACATCGTAATACTATACGTAATACTGATGAACAACCATAAAAAAGCCAAGAAGAACAAAATCTGCCGTGTCCTGTTTCTGTTTTACAAGGCTGTCTAAAAGTGGTTTGCGAGCGGTTTCACTATCTCCAGAGAGCTCGCGTGCACGTCTATATTTGAATTAACACATTTTTTGAACTGATGATATTAATGTGCGTGTGATTATTGAAGAGCTTCTGACATCCGATCCTTTCAGAAACGAACAAACACAAGAGTGAAGCGCCAAAAAACAAAGGAGAAGAAAACAGAGCAACTGATTCTTTCAGTAACCTAAAAAATAAACAAACTGCCATGTTTAACTATTATGATCACCTTTTGGACTATTATGAACTCAGAATGACGGAATTACTTTCTAACAGCGTAGAAAGTAATGTGTGTAGTTTTTCCGTAATTGGTAAGGAGACTGTAAGGGTCTGTATGTGCTCATATATGTTGCATTTATTTATTTATTTTATATAATTGCAGACATTACAGTAGGCTATATTGAACTATTATTTATCTGCAGTTATAGTCAAATCATGTTCATAAAAAAGTTAGTAATGAGCATTTATATACAAGTATTTATGTGTATAAAACATCTGTTTTGTGAGAAGTGCTTCTCATATGATATTCGAACGGCCCATACAGCTTTACTTTGAGCGAGATTTCCTCAAGCGAGATAGACACCATCTGAAACTTTCTGTTGTGCACTACACCCACCAAAAAGGTACCACTGGTACTCTTTTAACAGTGGAAACGCAAGCCTGATAAAGGTGACTCGTACCAACCCATTACGTACCTTAATGTTCCAGTCAGTGGAAACGGGCCATTGCTGTGCCTGTCACAAGTAAAGGTTAATTAAATGTGAAAGAAAATTGTTTACTGAAGATTTACATTTTTATCTGCCTTTTTATTTTTATTTTCATTTACTTGGCCAGCCATACACCTTTCGATTAATGCAAAGCAGTTCTCATTTGGTTTTGCTGAGTAACCTGAACACAACATTCTATTTCATCAAATATAAATATACCATACAACACCAGCCTTCTTCCGCCCCAACCCCCATTGAACCCCTGTAAAGCCATCAACAGTAATGTAAACTCAGCTCCCAATGACCCGAGCAGCGACTGATTACCTAGTAGCATCCCAGACTTCAGAGGCTCCACAGGACACTCGACTCCCAGGACGGGTAATGGAGGCCCTGTGGAGGTGAGGGGTAAGTGATGGGGCCTGGCTGGAGTCTGTCTGCTTTTATATTGTTATTAACAGGGAGGAGGAAGCTCTAAATCAATCCAGTTCAGAGGCTCTTTAGAAGAGGAACTGAATCTGCCAGTGAGAGGAAGCGAGTCTGTCAGGATCAATTAGATCCAGGGAATGAATGTTTCCTGGTGGTTAAGTGGTGTCTATTTTGTGAGTGTTGTTTGGCTGAAACCTGCATTCTTGAATATAATTAACAGATTTGTTTGGTTTGATTAAAACAAGCTCCTGTATGATTTCTCTGTTAGTATGGATCAATTGAACAAACTGAAACAGTGGCATATGAACCCTGTATTAAGTGCTAGTATTTGCTCCGACACTAATAAGTGATAAGCAGAACATCTTCAGCTTTTAGACTTGTTTATATATCAACGACAGCTTTAAAGGGGGCATTATATGCCACTTTTTCATAGGGTGCAAAAACATCTGTAGTGTCCCAATAATGAGTATTGAGGTTTCAACTCAAAACACCCCACAGATAATTTATTATAGCTTATCAAATCTGCTACCTATTTGGGTGGGTGTAAGCAATAACATGCAATTTTTGTATGTGTCCCTTTAAATGCAAATGAGCTGCTGAGCCTTCATATCTTTATAGTCTTACACCACCACCAGTGTGCAGCTTCCCCTTTGGAGGTTAAGACAACAGCCACAAAACAATGATGCCAATGCACTCACCACACCAGCTATATGGGCTCAGTTAAAAATATTGTGGCTGATGCCCACAAACAAGACGTCAACAATGAAGGGTTGTCATTCCAAATATGGAAGCAAAACAAATACTTTTTTAGTGGATTAACTTGCACAGATTGTTTACCATTAACAATGTGTGGTAGCAAAATAAACATTGTACATTTTAATTTCATGGCACGCAAGAAGCAACAAAACAAGCAAATCACACACATACAAATGTGTCCTAAATCACAAGTAGTGGGTAAAACCTTGCATGTTCAAACTACAGTTGACCAATATTGTAAAGGAAGATGTTAACTTCTAGACTGAACCAAGATGTTTCAGGTCACTTATTCATTCATTCATTTTCTTGTCGGCTTAGTCCCTTTATTAATCCAGGGTCGCCACTGCGGAATAAACCGGCAACTTATCCAGCAAGTTTTTACACAGCGGATGCGTATCTGCAGTAGGTAGTGCTGTCGCCTCACAGCAAGAAGGTCGCTGGGCTGCTGGTTTGAACCTCGGCTCAGTTGGTGTTTCTGTTTGGAGTTTGCATGTTCTCCCTGCCTTCACGTGGGTTTCCAACAACCTGGAGTTGAACATGCTCAAACAGTGGAGATGATAGTGGACTTTAGGAGAAACGCCCCTGCACACCCCCCACTCACCATCATGAACAGCACTTTGGCTGCAGTAGAGTCATTCAGGTTAATGGGCACCACCATCTCAGGATCTGAAGTGAGACATTCACATAGACTCTATTGTGAAGAAAGCCCAGCAGAGACTGTAGTTTCTTTGTCAGCTGAGGAAGTTCTACCTGCCACGGGAGCTTCTTGAACAGTTCTACTCAGCTGTCATCCAATCCATCCTCTGCACTTCAATCACTGTCTGGTTCAGCTCAGCTGCCAAAACGGAACTCCTTAAACTACAGCGAATAGTCCAGACTGCTGATTAAATCACTAGCACTACCCTTCTTACACTTCAAGAACTGTACTCTTCCAGAATATGTAAATAGGCTCGCAAAATCACTCTGGACGCCTCGCACCCAGCACACTACCTATTTGAACTGTTAACGTCTTGTTGCCGCTACATAGCACAAAGCACAAATACAGCCAGACACAGGCAAAGTTTCTTTGCTCAGGCCATCAACCAACAGGTAAATATTCCCCTACTGTGCAATAAACATGTGCAATACTTTCTTATACACATTTGTACACAGCACCTTATAACCTGTATAACAAATCTGTACTACAATTCAACATCCAAATCTTTTTGAGTAACTGCATCCCTGTTTAATGTTTATCGTCTTTTTTCATATTTATTTTGTGTTGTCACTTGTCACTTGTACACTGGAAGCTTCTGTAGCCAAAACAAATTCCTTGTGTTTGTGAAGCACACTTGGTAATAAAACTGATTCTGATGACAAGCCCTGCCCTTCTTTTGGATGTGTACAAGAAGGATGTGTATTTGAAATGTACAACAAAACATACACTATTAAGTAACATATTTAAAAATGATAAAATCAAGTAACATATCAAGTAACATTTAAAAATCATAAAAAGTAACGTATCTAACGATTTGCTAAATTGAAGGCCGAGGCACATTTCCAATGAGCCGGGGGCTTGAGTCATCCTTCAGTCACAGCGATGAACTGACCCTAATTGATGAAGTAGTCCGGCATAAAATAAAATGTCCAAAAATACATAACACTTTACCAAGATTGTTCTACAAAATACTTTAAAAATACATTTAGTTACAATATCCTCAGTGGCTCGGTTGTCATTATGTTCATTGTCAGAAAAAAATGTAAGAATTTTATTTGCTAGTTGTTTGCACCCACTGTGGACACACAACTGTGTTCAAACCCCTTACAAAAGTGAATTCTGCATAATAGGTCCCCTTTAAAAACCCATCCATCCCTTACCTGCATTGGTCACCAATGGACCAGTGATAAGGGTGATGGTGAGGTGTTACTAATTACCTCACATGAACTAACAAGCACATAAACAGCAGTTATCTGGCCATCCCTGAGCAACTTAAGTGCTGCTTTAAAGCAGAGAGTGGCTGAGAAGAGTTATTCAGTTCAACTCCCAGAGCTCCGCCTGAGTGAAGGAGCTTTTTGCTTCAGCGCTCTTCTCTAGCAGGGACAAATCAGTTCGTCAGTTGACTCGGCATATTGCCAGGTCAGAGAGATAGAGAGAGAGAGTGAAAAAGTAGACTAAAAGAGACCTGACCACCACAGGCTGGCTTGTATTTGAATGAATGTTATGAAACTGGCTGAGAAATGTGAAGGTTACAATTTATTTCTGACAACCAAAAGAAAAACACATTTTCCATACAAATATGCATATTTAAGCTTTCAGTTCTCATCAATTTAATGTGTCTGATGTTATTTAATAATTAATGTTGATTTGCAATACTGTATTCTATGGGGATGTTGTTTTTGCTTATAATCACCATTTTAATAATTAAAATTGAAACATTTTTTCTTATATATTTTGTTTTGCTACAAAAAATATGAAATGAGAAATATATAGACTTTTTTTTCTAACAATTGCATTTAAATAATTATATCATGATTTTTTTCTCAGTTCTAATCTGTATTTTAATCCTATCCCAAGTTTATCTTTTAATACTACATATCTTAAGTCTCTCAACATAAATATTTAATAATCAAATATTTTACTCAAACTGTACATATTAATAGCAAACTTTAAAGGGCTCTCTTTACACTTGTATGATATAAATAATCTGATTAAAAAGTATTTTATAATATACAATTATAACAGATTATTGATCACATTAAATAGTCAGATTTTTCAGGAGTCTTTTTATTGGTTTATTCTTAAACTATTATATTTGGTTGGATGTTTAATTACATCTTCACATTTAAGAGGGCATAGGGTAGTGTGGGCACAAAGTAACGTGGGGTAAAATGTAACAGAGTTTTAAGGTATTTGCTCAGAGTTAACAATGGCATGTCTCCGATGTTTTTACCACAATGTCGGCAGACGTCTTCCTGCCAATTATTAAAAAAGTTTGGCTCAATTTGGATGAGAAACACACGAGAAATCATCTTTGCAGCATAAAAGTATATATTTTTTATTATAGTCTTTATTATTTTATTTTCAAAAAATCTGCAAAGGCGTGTATGCAAAATATTGTATTGTTCTGATTACCGTCTTCTATGGTAAAAGATGAAACCATTTTGAAATATGTAAAAAAACACAGTGACTGCAAGCCAGTTTTGTGGAAAACACGACACATCAGGGTTAGTTGTAACAGGGTGTTACAATTAAGCCATACACTGTTGGACACCAATTAAACCAACAAAATAATTTGTGAATTTTGAGTATAATGTTAAGAAATGTTTTTATAAAACGTTTTTTAATAGAAAATATTTTGATAGAAAAAAAATGTATTGCAAATAAATGCATTGAATAATAATGTATAATATGTACATAAATATAAATGTGTTTGTCCAATAGATAAATAAATAAATTAACATATTGTGCTATGTAGAATAAAAAAACTCATTAAAAAAGTACTGAAAATAGCTATTTAAAGTATGCAGGATTTAAATTAATTAAGTGAAATCTGCCTTTTTAAGCATGTGTTACAACTAACCTTCTCTCTGTTACAACGTGCCCCACTGGTGAGGTAAATATTAACATTATTACTTCTGGCACTTTGGCAATACTGCACAGAAACCCTAGGTCTGGCGATTATACAACCAGTGCTCATTTGTAGGAAAGGTTTGTGTGTTGTTGGTAAATAAAACATGGTTTGTCTAACCCCATTATATTCTTTATAATGTGGCCAAAACAACAAAACAAAAGTGTTACTTTGTGCCCCGATCTCCCCTACGCTTGTTATTTATCCATCAGAAAAATGCAATGGAATAGCTTCTATTTTGTTACTCCCAAGATTTTAGAGCATACACAACTACACCTGCACTGGAAATGCAAACAAACAAGTGCACTCAAATATTTCACTTTTCAGAACCTCTTATGGTCAAGGCCATTTTACATGGTATGTTTGACTTGCCGGCTGACTGAAAATACAGAACATGTGCCACATTTCTCAGCCTCCCTATTAGCCTAAAGGAGTGAGAGAGAGGGAGAGAGAGAGAAAGAGAGAGAGAGAGAGAGAGAGAGAGAGAGAGAGAAGCTGCTGCTGCGTTGAGTCTGCATATTGATTGTGGGGCTGCTTTGCCAATGTTCCCTTAATATGTAGGTCAGCAAAGCTCCAGACTCACTCAAGAGCATGTTAAATTCTCTTATTTGGGTCGCACCTCAATTACCACTGCTCTGGTCCTGATAAGCTGCTCAAAGATGATGCGTAAGGAGAATTCCTTTAGAGTAATTCAAGAAACGCTGCTCGCAGGCTATTTCACAGCGCAACAGGCGCACATGACGGCTGATTGAGAGTCAGACGGAATAAACGGGTGCTTATGCAAATCACAAGACCACCCATGTTCAACCATTCAAACTTATTTACAACGTTCGACATCACCTAAAAAAACACATACACTTGCTCACACACAAAAAGCGAAGCAGTGCTTCAGAAACAATGCAAGCAAGTCTTTTCAAATCTCTGCAAAGAGATGTAGCAACTGAGGTTGACTACACTACATGATTGGCCTCTCTGCAACCAATGGTGAGAAGCCATCGCAAACCTCCAATCGGAATTAGATGGGTTCAAACAAAGGAATGTTGCACTGCATTTGATTATACTGGAGCTGGGAGACTTCAAGAAAAAGATGCTCCAAGGGTATGTGTTGGGAACTATTCAGAATGCACATTTTAGCAGTAGCAGGTAAAAAAAAAAAAAAAAAAAAAAAAAAGAGAGAAAAACAATGCTGTTATCTTTGTCCTAATATGAAAGCCTTAATGGATTAATCATGTGCTTTACTACTCTAAGGGATGTTCCATAGGGATAAACAAGATACACATTCAATTAATACTCAACACAGTGCCGGCATGGGGTCAGTGTTAAGCCAGAACCCTAAAGTCCTTTTCTCTGTATATTGGGGGAGGGAGGATGACAAGCTCAGGGATTCAACCCTCGGCACACACATCGCCAGAGAGATTAATGAAATGAATTTCAGAGATATAATAAACGGCAAGGAGCAGACACATTCTTCAGGCAGGAAAAAAATATGACAGGGGCTGCCAGTCATTTCAGGAAGAAGGAGAAACTGCCTTTATACTCAAACCGGTGATTAGTGTTGCATATTTAGCATTAGTGGGAATGCTCTGTAATTGAGCATGTTGTTACACACTTTTATTTTTAGAGATGGGTGAATTTCTGCTCCCTGTGCAATGCTTTTCTTTAAATAGAATTAAATATTCGTACACCCGTTGGAGGCTGAAAAACTGCTTTTTTGGCACTTTAAAAAAAAAGGGTTCCTCAAAAAACATTTTTTTATAATGTGTAGAAGATTTGAATAATCTTAACCACTATTAAAAAATCATTTTCAGATGTTGAGTGCATATTGAGACATTAAGAGATACAGAACAGAAAATAGACACTAGAAAGATGAAACTGGATTGCAAAGTTCAGTTTAAAATTGCAAAATTTTATCTAAATTAACATAAGGAAAAGGGCAGCACAGTGGTGCAGTGGGTAGCACAATCGCTTCACAGCAAGAAGGTCACTGGTTCGTGCCCTAGCTAAATCAGTTGGCATTTCTGTGTGGAGTTTGCATTCTACCCGTGTTTGCGTGGGTTTCCTCCAGGTGCTCAGGGGCCGCATCTTTGCTAATGTTAAAAGCAAACAAAGCAATTTTTTCTAGTTAATTCAATGTCATATTTTGGTTCAATCATTTTTACTAACAATATAGAATTCTTAGGGAATTTTGTGATACTTTTGCAACATTTCACACTTTTTATGATTTTTTTCCTTTAAAAGTAGTATACTCATTTTATAGTAATTATGTTTTAATAAATGTAATACATAAATGGCATGTAGTCACCTGTATAGCTCCCTGTATTACAATTTAAAGAGCCATTGTGGTTTGCTGTGCGTTTTTAAAAATAATTTCTTAATTTTAGTAGGTTTTGCATTTAGATATTATATTATGCATTTAAAAAAAACAATAAACATTAGGATTTACATTAAAAGAACACTGCTTGTATTAAATATTTTTCCATGTAAACACCTAATGAAACAAAAGTCCCACAGTATCACCACATTTAGATGATTTAAATAATATTATAAAATATTATAAGATGAAATAATTAGCAAAATATTAATACTTCAGAGGAGTTTGATTCACAAAAGAAAGTGAACAAAGTTGGTAACCAGAAAGTCACCCTTTGACTTTATAATAGGACAAAAAAATATTATGGAAGTCAATATTTTGTATTGAGTATGAGTATGTTTTGCCTCAGTGATAGCTATGTTTCAAAGCAACCTAAAATGTGCTCATTGTATCACTAAGACTGCATGAAGAATCGTGTTAAGCACACAGTTTAATGTATTACAATTTTAGAGACATTTTCTTGTAAGATTTTTCAATCCCACTTTATATTAAGTGTCCTTAACTACTATGTACTTGTATCAAAAAAAAAATATATATATATATATATATAATGTACTTACTGTGTTCAAAATGTATTTGATTATTAAGTTATTTAAGTTAATTATTAACCCTTAATGTGACAAAAATTAATGCAATGAATGCACTTTTAGACTCTTTTATGTGTCTGTCAAATACATAAACAAGCTCAAAAATGCTGTTTGTTCAAACGACACATTTAAAATGAGCTGAAACAACAAAATGTTTTAGTTTTTTTTTGGAGGGACAACTTAATTGTTTAATTTACTTAATTTGTAAAAATTAATAAGTTAACTTAATTCCTTAATGCTGCCCCAGCACAAATTGACTGTGTGAAATCTGGCATTTTTAAAGTGTATAAGACCTTGTTTAAACCTCATTGTAATGTAATATGAATGCTGACAAGGGAGAAGCGGATCGAAATGCAGGATTTATTAGCAAGATGGTCAGGCCAGGTCAACACATGAGCAAACAGATGTATACAGGGAATCCAGAGACGTGGTCAAAACACAGGCGAATAGTTAGTACAGGGAGGCAGCAGGCAACATAAACAAACAAACAAGGCAAGGGTCAAAACCATGGCAAGACAAGGCAAGGAAAACACGCCATAATGTCCACTAACAGTTTAACAAGACTCAGCAATGAGAGTATCAAAGTGAAGCTGCGGTCACACTAGATTTTGAGCTTGTGAAATTCTGATGTATACAACGCTGCGAAACGAGGCATAATTAAACAAGATGATTAGACATTAAAAAAAGTGATCGATTGCCCCATATTGTAAATTTCTGCACAGAGAGGTCATGTTTTGATCCTTGATTGGTCTCACGCAGTCAAGCGATGCGATTTCGCAGGTCAGAGTTCACTAAGCTTGAACTTTCCAATGCAGCGATCTGCAAAACTTGACGCACGATCTTGCGTGCCTCACATGCAAAAAAAAAAGTGTAAATATGTTTAGTGTAATCAGTCCATGAGCAGCATCAGCTGTGTGAGTCTAATTAATGGAGACTTGGAGCAGGTGTGTGTGTGTGTGTTGCATGACTGGATCTTGTAGTCCATGTACGGGCAGATTTGTAGTTCTCTGCAATCTGTAAGTTTACCAGCGATCTGTAAGGATTCTGTAAGGATTCATAAGGACTTATATTATTATACATGTCCACCAATCAAATGGCTAATGCTAAATGCTTGATTAAGTAGAGTCTAAAACTTGTTTATCTCGTCCGCTTACGACCACTTCCACACACATGACCACCTGTTAAAGTAAAAATGAAAATTTACACTCTATTTACACACCCTCAAGCAGTTCCAAACTTTTATGAGTTTCTTTATTCTGTCAAACACAAAAGGAGATATCTTGAAGAAAACTTAAAGAAAACAAAATCGATGGAAGTTAATGGTTAAGGATTTCAAGCTTTCTTCAAAATATCTTCAACAGAAGAAAGACAGTCAATGAGCTTGAAGGGCAAGTAAACAGTGGCAACATTTCCCGTTTTGGGTGAACTATTGTTTGATTTGTAGATGCATTATTTGGATTCAGCATCCACCCTGCTCCTCATCAGTGTCTTCACACATTCAGTTATTTAAAAGAAACTGAACTAATCAGGCCATGTGCTCCAGGTAAGTTGTAGGTGTGTCTGTGCTGAGCTTCTCAATAGGGTGTGCTGACAGTAATGGTAGGGGTCTTCTGAAGCGTCCCAACATGAGTGACGCTGGTACACTCCTCCGTAACCAGAAAGCCAGATACATCTGTCACCAGGACCTGCTGGAGCTCCCTAATTATCACACTAATTACCTGTGAAGGTGTATGATTACAATCAGCTCCTGGACAAAAAGAGCACAGCCTGCTATGCTGCTGCTGTCATCTCTATTATAAAGAAGAGAGTGTGTTAAATGTGTGTATTCATTAAGCTGCCAAACTTCATTATACAAGATTATGCTTTATAGTCTGCGGTGAGGCTGTATGTGCACTTACGTCTTTCACATTGTGCAGAGTAATGTTGCTCTTTGTTTAAGTTTATTGTACTTTAAGTGCTGTGAATAAACTTTTTGTCTCTGTTTATAACTGGTATTAAGATGCACTTTGAAGCAGTTTAGAATTGTCAATTCAATGCGATAAGTAGTAAAAAAAGTAGATCAGATAAATTTTTTTAGAAATAAGAGTTAAAGGTTAAATTGCAGCACATACATTTTTGTATGGTATATTACCATGGAAGAAACTTCTGTATAAACTTCTGAGATGTATAAACCTTTAAATGGGTGGTCATGAGTGTATTTTTAAGGCTTGGTTGTGTTTATAAGATGCAAAATCGCAGGGAAAGTGGCCACAAAGAGAGACACTGCAGCATTGCTTTAGATTATGTGGGTTTACAGCAGTTTGACTGATTAACATGAATTTGTAGCTAAATTGTTAATGATGCCAAACAGCATTTCTGGTTAACATCCATGTTTACGTCCTTGCTACAACATACCATTAACACTAGAAAGTAAAATAGATAAATTTTAACAAATAAAAATACTTACAGGTTGTGGCTTGCAATCCACAGCTTTGTCTATTATGGTTGGAGGAGTTTTTTGCCGAATTCAGCACTGAACTGGGAGAGATTCTGGAAGCTGTCCTTTGTCAAATGCTACAGCTATATCTTTTTTTTATAATTCTCTGAAGCATAATTAAAACTAAATTGTAAGCACTTCATGTCATGTCTTTTGGAAGCACAAATACAGAAACAGAAAGAAACTCCAAGGAAATAGCAGCGTTTGAATGGCTTTCTCTGCTGTACCATTACAGCGCCTCTGGCCACGCCCCTTTGCTGCACGTGGTTAATGTGCTTAACCTGAAGCGTTTGTGATCTCATTAGCCCGGGTGTATTTTTTTGTAGTCCCCAAACTTTGTTTGCCGTAGGCTTTGCTAAGCTAACTCTGTAAAAGCCAGTGTCTTCCTTTGCATTGAACTTCTTACATTCAGTAATGTTGTTTATGTTCACACAGCTGCATTACACATCAACTAAAGTTCAAAATATGATATTGTAGTAGACCACCCTTTAAAAACCCTTTGAGGTTATTAGAATACCAAATCAACAGTTTAATTTTATTGTACTAAAATATTAATGCTGAAATATAAAGTGACGTAAATTTAAAATGTTTCTTTAAAAAAGACAAAATTTTTATTTAGTTCTGTGTGATACAGGAATGCGCAATTACAACCCTTTTTGATTTTACTGCAAATAATACAGATACTTTTTGTTACAGTTTCAGTGATAACGATGGCTATATTGATGATGATTGTTCATCAATTGTTCAGCAAAATTATGTTTTTAAAAAGGATGTAATATAAACTTGCAAAATTCAAAACACTATGATTAAATAAAAAAATATATAACTTCAAATATTATTTCAAACAATAATACTATTTTTTTAAGTGACCATTTTTTTTTTATTTTGGCTTTTTTAAAACATAAGAAAACATTATACACTGTAAAAATGCTGGGTTCCACAAAAATCATGTTGTTGCACAACACAAGTAAGTTATACATGCTTTTTTTTGTTTGTTTTTTTACAAAATTAACATAAAACAATTAGGTTGTCCTTCGAAAAAAAATCAATAAATTAACTGATTCAGCTCATTTTAAATAAGCAGTTTAAAGATGCAGCAAAAATCATTTTATGAATAAATACACAATTGAAATGATAATCAGTATAGACTAAAATGTATTTAGTAGGGCTGGATGATTTCACATCAAATTAAAATCTTGATTAATTGAATATTATAACTCGATAACAATAATTTCATTTGTTTATTTATTTATTTATTTATTTATTTATTTATTTTTGCCCTCATAGATCACTGAGCAGTGTTGTATAGTAAATATGCTAATGTTTTACAAGTGAGAGATTATTGAATGAAGGGTGCATTACTTGATTTTCAAAATAACTGAAGGGAACACACACTATCTACCAACTATGATTATTTATTGAACATTGCCGTTAAACAACTAAAATTAAAACAACAGCCACTTTTTTTCTTATAAAAAAAGAAAAAAATAACTTGCACTTTTGGAAACAAAATTTATTATTTTCAGTGTTTTCAAAAGTAGAAAATAAGCAGTATCTCTTCTAAATAAATGAAATAGTGGTATATCCTGTAAAAAAAATAAAAAAGTGCATTTCTTGCATCTTTTGTAAACAAATATTTTAATGTAAATAATAATTTTACTGTGACATAAAATATGCTGTTTAAGGCATATCTAGTGGAGCTTCTAATCATCATCAATGTAATTCAAACGTGGGATGTGTAGTAAAACTTTTTGAGAGGTGTGTGGTTATGCGACCGTGCGAAGGCTGCACCGGACCATACCCGTGCATTCAACACAGAAGTATAAATTAGCCTTAACAAAGCGGGGTCACGTGACTCCACACGTGGTAGGGAAAGTAATCAAAAAAATTGACCTGGAAAAATTTGATCGATCACAGGTCCTCAATGCCGATTTCGATTTCTTTTAAGTTTTTCGCCCAGGCCTAGTTTTGGTGTAAAAACTTTTATCATTAGCTGGTAATATTCACAATTTAATATAAAGAATCAAAGTTTAAAATATTTTCTTGTAAAACATATTCAAGGTTTTACACTGTACTCTCTACAAAATGATTGTTGCAGCTTGTTCAAATTACTTATTTAAAATGAGCTGAAATAACACAATTCTTGAGATTTTTTGGGACAGCTTAATTGTTTTATGTTCAATCCACTTTAATTTGTTAACTTAAGTGATCTGTGTTGGTACAACATGACTGAATTGTGTGGAACACTGCATTTTTTTTACACTGCATGTAAAAAGTTTTGTGTGAAAAAGAATTCATTGCATATGTATTTCAGGGATAATTTACTGGCAGAGGCTGTGAATGGGAAAACCCTTTGATTTAACACAACACATACACTATTTTTTTCAACATTACATCCTACTTTAAAAAATACCACAAATGCACAGAGATTTCCCAGCCTTCTTCTCAAAAAAGTCCCTCAGTCCAGCCGACGGGGATCATCTTACCATGAGAACCTCTGACACTCATCTTCTATGCATGCGTTTCCTTCATGAAAAAGACATTCAGATGTGAGACTCTCAATCAAAACTCCTGAAGGTTGTGCCCTTGAAGCACTTCTAACCAATTTCCCATTAAATCCATCTGGCTATTATTACTAGATCTAGGTTATTATTGGATATATTCAGCGCTGCTAGTGTATCAAAGCAATAGATGAGACTTCATCCCGCTGGAATTCATGAGAAATGTCTTATCGGCGGTGTAATTATCTCAGTGATGTTTTTAAAGTCTGCAGCAGATCCTGAATACTGTATAAAAATTACTTGTACCCTTAAACCTTACATTTTTTTAGGTTTAATCAAATCCATTTGTTCAGTCAGTCATCACACGTCAGTTTCTGGGCTTAAACGCTCTATCAGATGCCAAAAACAAACAACAAATGGTAATAATATACACTTACAATGTGCTGTGATACTATTTTTATAACCATGACTGATCTCTGATGGTCAGACAGTGATTCATCTTTTATAAATTGCTCAAATATTGGTGTCTGGGATGCAGAATGTCCAGAGACTGAAAGGCTAGGTTGTTTTGATACAAAGTTATATTAAAAAAGGTCCAACAACAAAAAAGAAATCAATAAAAAAAAAGTTAACCTAACCATATTGTTTGTCCATTTTCTCCCCAATTAGGTTGGTACATCATGATTTTGTAAAAGATTTGCTTGATATACAAAACAGATTGTGTGATTTGACTAAACAGAGCTGATCAGACTAAACAGAGTTGCTTTTTCAGTTCAAATTGGACCAAGTATTTCATATTTAACCTCACAAGTCAATAAACGTACATTAAACTAATTTAGTGATTCAGTAGTTAAACAGCTCTCTGGAAATCCTGATTCCGATTAGCAAATCACAAAATTTCAAGGTTATTTTCAGGTATTACGCTGCTGTCTGGAATACTCAATTCTGATTGGTCTGTGGCAATAATCCAAGGTATGTTATTCCGAGATAAAACCGCTAAATAACACAGGCTCATCCATGAACTTCAATTCACCTTGATGGTCAGTGAATACGTTTAAATCTGTATACTAACATCCACATTCATATGTATCTACTGTATAGTTAATAACAAAATATATACTATAGTGTAATAGACTATTAAGGCTCAGAACATTGTTTTGTTTGTAATTTTTATATTTTGTGGCAAGTATCTGAGTAATAAGCAGATAAAGTACATTCAGGACAGTTGTTTAGACAGAATAAAGTCCTTCAGTCTTATATAACAGCCAATAAGCCTATCAGGCTTTAATCTGTGATGTTGGCCTGCTTGATATACTTATTATTACTTATCTGACTTATCACACGGCTGTTTGGTATATTCGCTTCTGATTGGTCAGTCGCAACATTCCAAGGTACACTCAAAAAATATATATATATATATTTTTGCTCGTTCAAACTACTTATTTAAAATGAGCTGAATCAACACAAATTTTGAAATTTCATTGGGATAACTTAAGTTTTTTATGTTCAACCCACATAAGTTCAATCCACAAAGTGTTGTTAACTTAATCAATTTCTGTTGGGAATATATGGATGAATTGTGTGGAACCCTGAATTTTTTACAGTGTATGTTAAGCTGATATAACAACCGCTAAATAACACAGGCTCATCTTCAGGGAACTTTGAATCACCTTGACTGGTCACTGATTGCATTCTCATCCATATACAGGTAATTGTATCTGCTTGTCTGTTACGCCACTGTTTTTGACTGTTTGGCGCCATTTTATGAATGAATAATACTTAGGTTAGTATATCTTAAAGAGCCCATATTATACATGAAATAGGGTCATATCTTGGTTGTAAGGGTCTCCAACAACAGTCTAATATGCATGCAAGGTCAAAAAACACTTTCATGGTCTTATAATCTGCATTTATTTTTACCTAATTATCCCAGCGACTCCTGTATGAATCGTCCAGTGATTCATTTGTTCCCAAACCCCTCCTTAGCGCGAAGCTAATCTGCGCTGATTGGACCAATGACAGCCTGTTGCGATTGGTCGACTGCCTTCAGTCAGAGTGAATTGCCAAACAGCTAATCAGCAATATAAAAGTAATCACAGTTCATACACGCTCGATAGTGTAGGCGTGGATTTTAGCTGCCAGTGGCTCAATGTAAATACAGTCGATGGACTTGAAAATTCAGACGACTATTTTATTGAGCAAAAACTCCAAAAACTGTTGAGGAGATCACATAGCTTGTCTCACTCTGCTCTTTTCACAGACACAGACACACACACACACACACTGCCCTCGTCCTTGAGCGCGCGCGCACACACACACACAAAAACACACACACACCTCCGGACGACAACGCGCGCGCGCACACACACACACACACACACACACACACACACACACACACAAACACACATACCTCAGGACGACAGCGCACGCGCACACACACACAACTCCTCCACGGAGCTCCATAAACAAAGCAGCACGCGTTGCGTTTTTAACGTGACTTTGCACGCGATAAGAGAATATAGCCAGTTAACCTGATACAGTACACGCGGTTACAAGTAACAAATCACAACTAAATACATTTGCAAGCTAGAGTCAACGAGGCAACAACTTTAATCGCACGTACTTACACTTGAGAAATGGAGGAAGAAACTAATCCTGACGTCCATCAGTAAGTTACTCTTTACTGATCCTTCCTTTAACAAACGCCGATGAAGTATTCTTTGTAGCATGTAGCTTCCAGAAGTTTCCAACTGCTTGGCTATAATGCTGAGGTTTCATCTTTGGGTAGACCCTCGATAATATCCATCTGCAGCGTGACTTCAATCGACCGGCATGTTTGTGTGCGTGTGTTTGTGGGTGTGTGTGTGTCTGGGTTTCTGCGTCAGAGGGCAGGGCCTTAGGTTTGAAATCTCCCAGGTTTGCGCGTCCACGTGAAAACTTGGTTTCGTTCGTACGTCATGGCGAAACACCTAATGACTCGGTATTAAGGCGACTCGTTTGAAGCACTATGAGTCGACTCTTTTATAGATGAATCAACCGTTTTAAACACTGTACTCTTACAGATTTAAGCCTTAGCTGGATACTTCACTTCAATTAGAGCTGTGTTACACACTACATGGAGGGGAATTTTCAAAAACCCATAATATGGGCTCTTTAAGTATGCAAACACAGATACACAGACACTGGAGCATTTAAAAGCTGCGTTGATCAGTCGATCCATCATCTGATTGCTCATAAGTCAGCTCATAAATCAGCTGCCTCAAATTCATCAAATTCAGCTGATCAACACAGCTTTGAAACACCCCATTGTCCATGTATCTGTGTTTGCCCTTGGTGAACACTGGTGTGGAGAAGTACACTGATGACCTTCAATGACCCACTGATTCATCATATGACTTCCTCATCCCCACATGCTTTTGTTTTTGTCTGTGTAAAAAAGGATCAATCTGTAGATGTTAGTACTTCAAAACATTGGTGTATTGTGCATTGGTAAGTAAATGAAATATGATATTTTACCGTAAAATTTAGGAATTTAATTTACAGTTTCTACCTTTTTTTCAGAAAATTTTACGGATTTATTTTTTTTAAGTGATGTTACATTAAAACACCTTCAGTACATATTAACCCTTTATGGTACTGTATGTTACTAAACCAATACCATCGTACTTTACAATGGAGGTCAACGACATGAAAATCCAAACATTAAAAATCTATCCTATTGAACATGAAAATCTGTAATGTATTTGTAGAATCAATTTTATTTTCATGTGGAAAGTTGCCTTTCAGGAGTGCATGCATGGAGAGTCACTGGGGATGGAAAAAGTGAGCTGGGCCTGCCAGACTGAAGAAGGGTGGAAGTGTGCAGGACGGACGGGACGGGAGGGTGGGGTGGCCTCAGGATCGCTCACATGCTTTTACTGTTGCTGTGTGGAAACTTCAAAGAACTCTGTGGCTGATGGGAAAAAAACCCTGCTTTTTTCTTTGCCGCTTGCAACCAAGCAACACGCCTGTAGGCAAAGCAGTTGTCGCAAAAAAGGAGAAATCCTCAGGTTTTTACATGAACTTGGTGAGGTCATGTCTCTCGGCACTTTCCTGCAACATGATATTGGTTTCTGTATAAAAGAATGATGATATAACTGAACTCCCTGTACAACTGCATAACCTGCTCATAAATAAACATCATGAATTACAAAGTTAAAATCTGCGCTTTTTATATAAAGTTGGATACATAAGTCCAACTTTATCCACATATATGGAATACCTAGATAGGGTGATATATCCTCTTACAAAAAGATATAGAGTTGAAGTCAGAAGAATTAGCCCTCCCTGAATTATTAGCTCGCCTATTTATTTTTTCCCCAATGTTCTGTTTAGCGGAGAGACGTTTTTTTTTAACACATTTCTAAACATAAGAGTTTTAATAACTCATTTTTAATAACTGATTTATTTTATCTTTGCCATGATGACAGCACATAATATTTTACTAGATATTTTTCCAAGACACTTCTATACAGATTAAAGTGACATTTAAAGGCAAATTAGGTAAATTAGGTTAACTGGGCAAGTTAGCGTTATTAGGCAAGTTGTTGTACATTGATGGCTTGTTTTGTAGACTTTTAAAAATATATTATTTTAGGTTAATAATTTTGACCTTAAAATGTTTTTTATTATTATTATTAATTTTATTTTTTTAAAGTGAAACTGCTTTTATTCTAGCCGAAATAAAACAAATAAAACTTTCTCCAGAAGAAAAAAAAAATATCAGACAGACTGTAAAAATTACCTTGCTCTTTAAACATAATTTATATCATATTTAAAAAGAAAAAAAATCTGTGTATGATAATATGATTAACAACTCTGTAAAATAATTATTTTATATTACAATAAAATAAGTTCAAATATTCAATATTAAACTTGAAGACAGTTTAACACTTGTACACGAATCATAAAACGTAGGTACAAAGAAGATATGTTTTTGATATGTAAATGATTTATAACATATGATGCATTATTAATGGGGATGCACCCATGCATTTTATAATTAAGTATATTATAACAAAATATAATATTTGAGTATTAGTAGACTGTCTGCTTAATATCTGTTGATATTGCAGCTAAACAGACATTTAACTCACTATAAGAAACTTTGCAAGTACATGTCAGCTTACACACCCTAACCCCAACCATAACCCCAACCTAACAGTGTACTTATCTAATGAGAAAAAGTTGGCATGCAATTGCAATGTAACTTAAATTCAACAAATGAACAATCAAAATAAAGTGTGACCAATTTATTAAACTTATTAAATGTATTAACTTTAAATGTCAAATAAAATAGATTTGAAATACTGAATAGCAAAACTCACTTTGTAGATTGTGATATTGTATTTATTTTATCTTAACTTATGTATCTTAAATGTATTAATTTAATTACATTTATTGGCAGAACCTTTTTTATTAAAAGTTTATTCAGTATCAGCCAAAATAGTTGCGAAAAACAGTTGCATTCCTAATAACTATTATTTCTTAAGTCTGATTACTCTAGTTAAATGCATTTTACACTATACCTCTGTAGATAGAACAGACTAATGAAAAAAACATACATACATCCAGGTGTAAATAAGCATAATATAGTTAACTAATTTTAACAAACTGAAACGTATGGCATTTTACCATTAAAGCTACATCAGTAAAAAAAAAAAGTCCCATTTGAGCGACTCCTGAGTAACAACAGCAGCCGCAAAAGCCACTGAAAGATGACGATCACTGTCAAATATCAAAGCTTCAAGAGACAAGCGATCTGACACCTTGTGCGAAGCATCCCGCTGTTTTATATCAAGAATAAGTGGTCCTAAAAAAATTCCAGGCAGATTCTTGTGGCTGCGTGTCACAGAATCCAAACTGCGAGAAGTGGGGGAGGTTTACAGCCGTCTGCCAAGAGCTTCAGTCCAAAGTACATACACTGAAATGACTAATTCCCTCTATTATTTCATAGTTTTGGGAGGATTTATTCTAGCATTTGTGTCAGCAGATCTGTATAGAGAGCTTTAGCCTGGCACATATCAAAAACACTTTGTGCCAGCTCTCACTTTAATATACACAAGTAGTGACCACAAAGTTGCAGGTCAGTATGGTAGAATTCAGATAGGATGATCATATGCAAATAAAACTTCACCTGGACGTACGGTATTACATTGCTGCATTCAAATATCAGGTGTATGAATGATGTGACAATTAACAGTCCTGTAAAAACAAATTCTATAGCTCGCCATCTCTACAATGTGGCTTTAAGTTAATGCATGCAAAACCCCGTCTTTCACAGGAGATCATGCTACCTTAAACACTGTCTGCTTTCTTTGAAGCTGCTCTTTTCGTATGATCAAAGCCAAAATATCCGCGCCAGAACGTCTCGCTGTAGATGAGGGTACAGGCACCTGCTTTATAGCTCTCCACAGAAATTACTGCCATCCCTTGCTGCACAACACATCGCAGACTCTTCTATTATCCGCATGTTCTTGTCTCAAAATAAGCCTTTTCCTGCCAAAGAGCTCCCGTTCAGAGGAAAATGGACTAGATCAGCACATTTTTACGGGACAGAATCCAGTCATTATTTTTATACTTGGACAATAGCACATATGAGACAAATGTTTGGCCTTCATCTCATTTCCTCTTCTGTTGACTAGTACCTGTTCTCTAACTTGACCTTTGTTTGGATGCAATGGAATTACCGGTGACTATTATTATACATCTGACTTGACTGCGCTAGTTGGTTGTGGTGTTATTGTGCATTTTAAATAATGATGCTTAATATTTGCTTACTATAAAATGTGTACTATAAAATCAATTATATGATACAACAAAAATTCTTGTATCAACATAAATTGCCTTATGAATACTTGTTTTTACAGAATGCATCAAGTGTTTTTTCCAGCCTGATCTCATGAGAAAACGTAAGTATTTTACGTTTTGGCAGTTTAGTGGCTAATTCGTACGAATTTGTACGAGTTCAGTCCTAAGAAATTGTACGATTTTAAAAAGGAGGCATGGCACCTAACCCCACCCCTAAACCCAACCGTTATTGGGGGATGAGCAAATCGTACTAAAATATACAAATTAGATCGTACGAATTCGTACGAATTAGCCACTAAATGAAAAAATTACGAATTGTCGTGAGATTGTGTTGATTTTTTCGCCATTTTATTCCGAAACAAAGTAAGTAAAATATGCAGCGACAATGCACAACCTGACAACAATACTTTTTTTTAACATTACATCCTGCTTCTTAACATCATTGTGTTTGAAGTATTTTTAGGATGTTGACAAACGAAAAAAAAGTGAAATGAACACATGGGATGAATTAGAAGAGACAATGGCCAACTAAACCAGACACAGGTGAACATAATCAATGAAGCACTAAGTAACCACCGAATAAGTCTAGAAATGGGAACAAAGAGAAAACTAACATTGGGAAAACAAGAAAGTCTAAACTTTAAGAGCAAATAACCAGCCCTCAGCCATGGTAACAATATTTAAGTTTTGACATGAATAAAAACCATGCTCTATTGCAGTGGTTCCAAAAAGTGGGACACCCTGGGGGTAGCGGGACAACGACAGGGGTAAATTTTATTAAACTATTAGAATTACCATATTTTACCAACCCACAGAAAAAAAAAAAAAAAAAATATATATATATATATAAATATATATATATATATATATATATATATATATATATATATATATATATATATATATATATATATATATATATATATATATATATTATATTTGTAAAAAAAAAACAACAACATGCAAATGAAAAGCATCAGCTGCAGCAGATTGATTTTATAGCACCAGGTTTAAGTTTATGGCAATCAAATACATTAAAAGTAAATACATGCCACAATTAAATATTGAGAATGATCTCTGACTGGTGGTCTCCAAAATTAAACTTAACTAATAGACTCGTGCTTAAAACATTTTGTCCACCTGTCTCTTTAATTGAGGACTATAAGAATAAATGGTTACTAGACTAATGCACTTTTTGTGTTGTCAATATGCCCATGCTTATATAGGCCTATTGTTGTGTGCTATACGTTTGTGAATTTATAACCACTTCTGAGGTATTTGGTGGTCTTGAGTCACATGCATTGTTATTTTAGAGGTCGCGAGCTAAAAAGTTTGGGAACCCCTGCTTTATTGGATGGAACATACCAACTTGCCAACTGTTGAACTGACAAAAGGAAAAACAGGGCTCAAAAAGTATTCCTATTACTGAAGTTATTCCTAAATTCTGCACTGCAATCATGCCAAAAAAAGGGTACTTTTAGCAATAATTATATAAAACATTCCCTCAGTGCAGGAAATCACTGAAATAAATTGTGTTTTAAAGTATATGAACAATAAAAAAAGCAATTAGGACTATTTAATAATACTTAATAGAATTATTTCATGATTTCTATTCATTATTTCTATTCATTTCATGAAGTTAGATTAGAGAGAAAATTTACTTTTAAATTGTATATTGTTGATTTGTAAAGAAAAGAATTTGGGTTGGAAATCCCAACCTGTTCTCAACAACCAGTAAATAAATAAATACAAAATAAAAATAAATGTAAAAAAATAATAATGAATATTAAAAATGTATTAGTAAAAATAAAAATTAACATTAACCAATATAAATGAATGGCGTATAGTTCATTAGGAGTTCCTGTTAACTAAACGTAAACCATAATCTGAATTGTTCCTGAAAAATGATAAGGCAAGTACTTTGACAATCTCAGTCAATTCACACCACACAAAAATACCTTGAGTGCACTCTACCATATCCAGCATTAAAACTCCAGGAGTACAGACACAAAGGTCTCTGCTTCACAATTACACAATCCCGTGCTATTGGAGGATTGCATAATTGTCAGCAAAAAAATGGAGACATGTTTCCACATGGTCCTTTGGTTATATAATACTATCTAATTAAACTTAAGCTTCCTCTCAGCGTTTATCCAATCAGGTATGAGGATCTAATTTGATAAATCACTCAAACATCTGTCAAACACGTGTAATCTCATTGAGATATTTGAGTTGGCTTAAAGTTTATTTCAGACCTGTGTATGATATATCTGGCTCTCAGTCTCAAACTACAGGTTCTCGCGGCTCATGAGTTGACAAGACGGGTGTGTGTCTTTCGTCCCGGGACTGGGCTGGACACACCACTGCCCTTTTCCTGTTTGACAGGACTTTGACTTTCCGGAGAGGCGTCACAAACAGGCCTGCCTTTCATGGTGCGCTTTGAGAATGTTTTGTATTTTTCTAGGGAAAAGCGGTGGTCACAGGGTGTCCTCCGGAAGGGGACATGTGTAGGCTCCGTTCTGTGAATAGAACATGATACATGGGCTGATAAGTGATAAAAGTTAAGGTGTATCCAGTTGGTTTTTACTGCAAAGTAAACCCAGACATGCTGATCACTCAAATAAAGTGCACTGCAAAAATTAGTTGTTGGTTTTTAGGAATGCACAAATAGTAGCAAATGATCCAAATCATGTTTTATTTCCAATGAAGTTCTGCCATTGGGGAAGCGATGCAGAGTTTCTTTGTGTAAAAGTAATCATTACAAGAAGTCTTTGCATTAGCATTTTAATTAAGCATTTTATTGGTAAATGTTACATGTTGTCTTTTTTGTATTTGTACTGCTTCTAAGGGTGCTTTCATACCTAGACTTTTGTTTCGGCACCTGTCTCATTTGCCCAGTTCAAGAGTTCACACTTAGCTGATAATCAATAAAGCGAATTTGGCATGCTGTCCCGGGAGAGAGCCCTGAGCTCGTAATATCCTCGAGCCCGGGGCTCCCTCCCGTTAGAAGGGCGAGAGGGGAGTTCGAGGTCAGGTAGGTCTCGAAAACTCCCCTGCTTGTCACCGTGAGAAGTGTGAACTGAGGTTGTATTGGGTGATAATTTGTTTTAGTCAATTTGGCTATGGTTCATGTTTTGGACGGTGGGAGGAAACCGGGGAACCCGGGGGAAACCCACGCGAACACGGGGAGATCATGCAAACTCCGCACAGAAACACCGACCGGCCCGAAAAGTTGAACCGGCGGTGTTCTTGCTGTGAGGCAACAGTGCTAGCCACTGGGCCACCGTGTCGCCCATCAGGAAAGGAGGAGGATGAAGGGGTGGAAAGGGGGGAGCTTCAAGACGAAGATAACTGGAGTGATAAACTCAGGTTATTTATAATGCTTCCGTAATCATCTAATGGGGCTGATTACGGAGCTAATAAGAAGCCAGCCGTGTTGATTATAAGCACGTGATCCTCTCGAAATTAGTTTATGAATAAACCACACTTCAAGAGTTCACACTTAGCTGATAATCAATAAAGCGTATTTGGCATGCTGTCCCGGGAGAGTGCCCTGAGCTCGTAATATCCTCGAGCCCGGGGCTCCCTCCCGTTAGAAGGGCGAGAGGGGAGTTCGAGGTCAGGTAGGTCTCGAAAACTCCCCAAAAAGGCAAACGTTTTCCGCTCGGGACAGCAGCCGCGTATTGAAGTGCCCCCCAAAAGCAGGAGGTCAGTGCCATATCCGGCTGCTGAAATGTCAGTTAAAGTGAGATAGGTTACTGTGGGAGAAGTTGTAACTGATTCTAGGAGGGTTGGGGACTCCGTGGGAGTCGGGTTTGGGGCGGCAGGGTTGGGGAGGGTGCCTAACGGAAGGAAGGAGAGTAGCAAAGAGATTTGATGCTAGAAATAGGAAGTAGCGGAGTAATTCAACGCTGAAAGAAGAAAAGTAGCGGAGGAACTCAACGCTGGGAAAAGGGGTGTGGAGTGGGAAGGGGAGAGGGGTTGTAGAGGGGGTGGAGAGAAGAGCGGAAGCATTCGACGCTGGAAGGAAGTAAAGAGGATGCGGAGGAACTCAACGCTAGGAAGGAGAGAACATGAGATGCGGAGGAACTCGACGCTGGAAAGGTAAAGAAAAGAAATCTATGGGAATCAGAGCTCTGTGGTCAACTCTGGGGGAGTTAGAGCTGTAGAATTGGACTACTACAGGAGTCTGGGAAGGGAGGGGGAGGTGGAGACTCCTGTAGATGGTGGGCTGGGCGGGGACTCCGGGGGAGTCTGAGCGTGGGTGAGTGATGCTTTGAAATATAGAAAGAGTAGCGGAGGAACTCGACGCTGAATCTAGTAAGGTAGCGGAGAAACTCGACGCTGAAGAAAGAAAAGTAGCGGAGGAACTCAACGCTGGAAGGGGGATTGGGAGTTAAGGGTGGGGGAGAGGAGAGGGGTTATAAGAGGGGAGAGAGAAAAGAGCGGAAGCATTCTACGCTGGAAGGAAGAAAAGGAGATGCGGAGGAACTCAACGCCAGGGAATATAGGACAGGAGATGCGGAGGAACTCAACGCAAGAAGGCAGGAAAGATGCGTATTTGGCCGGGGCAGGAGAGAGGGGGAGGGGGAGGACTCCGTGGGAGTCGTAGCTCTTGGGGCGACTCCGTGGGAGTTAGAGCTGAAAGATTATACTCCTACAGGAGTCTAAATAGGGAGGGGGAGGTGGAGACTCTTATAGGAGGTGGGCTGGGCAGGACTCCGGGGGAGTCAAAGCTTAGGCTGAAAAGAGTAGCGGAATACTCAACGCTAGAAGGAAGTGATAGTAGCGGAGCAACTCGACGCTGAAAAAAGAAAAGAAGCGGAGAAACTCGACGCTGGAAAGGGGTAGGGAGTGAAGATGTTGGGGGGGGGAGAGAGAGGGAGGGGATGGAGGAAAGAGCGGAGGCATTCGACGCTGGAAGGAAGGAAAGGAGATGCGGAGAAACTCAACGCTATAGAAATTAGGATAGGAGATGCGGAGGAACTCAACGCTAGAAAAGAAGAAAAATGTCAATTGTTGAGGGATGTAATTAAGGGGGTAATTGACTCCGGGGGAGTCGGGCTTTAGATGTGTTAATTAAGCTGAAGAGATAAGAGTAGCAGAAGAACTTGAAGCTAGAAAGGAGGGATAGTAGCGGAGCAACTCGACGCTGAAAAAAGAAAAGTAGCGGAGAAACTCGACGCTGGAAGGGGGTAGGGAGTAAGGATGTTGGGGGGAGGTTCAAAGAGGGAGGGGATGGAGAGAAGAGCGGAAGCATTCAACGCTTGAAGGAAGAGAAGGGGGTGCGGAGGAACTCAACGCTAGAAAGGAGAGAAGGGAGGTGCGGAGAAACTCAACGCAAGAAGGAAGTGAAGACTTAGAAGGTTCCCTACTGGTAGCTTGGGGCTATTGGCTGGGATGAGGGCTCTAGAAAGCAGGTGGGGGGGGGGGGGAGGGGGGTTGACAGATAGTTGCTGTAATTTCAGGATGGTGAAAGTTGTCTGGTGAGAGACGACTGGGCTTCTTTGAGATGTGGTCGGCTGAATCGAATGTAGGAATTGAAGGCATCTGAGGACCAGCGGCCGAGGGCTTGGATCTGACTTTGGGAGAGCCCATTGTGGGCTGCTGTAGTGGCGGCCCCGATTCTGAAAGAATGGCTTGAGAATGAGTCGGGGGAGAGACCTGATAGCCGTAGTATTTCTTTGAGGTGTTTTTGGAACCAGAATCTGGTTACAGGGCGGTTGTAGTCGTCTGTGAAAAGTGGAGACAGGGGGTTGGGGTCTTGGAGCTTCCTAAACTGTAGGAATGCTAGAAGGGTTTGAAAGTGGTGGGTGGGGGATGGTATGTCAAATATGTATATATGGTGACCTTTGCGAATTTGATCTGTTTTGCTCTGTTTGACGAAGAAGGAAATGGTTTCTTTGTCAAGCACAGTCAAATCGGAGATGGTAGGGTGAATGGAGGGGTTGAATTTAGAAGTGGTTGTGATTTCTGAGCATCTAAGGAAGCCAAAAAATGCTAGGGTAAACATGGTATCGAGGGTGCGAGCTGTGTTGATGGATTGATAACCTTTGCGAAGTGTGTGGATGCATTTAGTGAGAATGTTGAGTGTTATGGGTAGCCTAGGATCAGGGGGGTGAGGGTGGGTTTTCTGTATGCCTTGGATGAGGAGGGAAGTTTGAGAATTGAGTATGGCATCAGAGGGAGATCCGTGAATTAATTTATGGAAAAACTGGATCCCGCTTAGGTAACTTCTGATGGAGCCGGATTGCATATTTTTGGAAATGTGAAGGTGGGATATGAAGGAGGTAATTGAGAGGAGGGAAAAGTCGGGGAAGGGTGCTTTGTATACTGAATGGAAGTGTTTGAATGAATTCCAGGCTGTGAGATATGACTGGAGGGTTCTGGGAGCTATTCCTTGTAGGATGAGAGATACAGAAATATGTCGGAGGTTATGTAGAGGGTGATCTATGGCAAGATCATTTCTGAATAGGGAGGGACAGGTGTCGGATGGGGGTCCGCTTCTGGAGCCAATTCTTGAAATTTCTGAAAAGAGAAACGAGAGAGAGAGTCAGCAATTTGATTTTTGCATCCTGGTACATGTTTAGCAACCACAACAAATTGTTTGTTAGCTGATGTCCATACTAGGCGTCTTAGTAGAGGCATGAGAGGCGGGGAATGGGAACGCCCTTTATTTACCCACTGTACAGTGGATTCATTATCGCAGTGGATGAGGATGCAAGAGGCAGACCATTGATGACCCCATAGAATGGCTGCGACGACTATGGGATATAGTTCAAAGAGAGCTGATGAGTATTGATTTTGAGGGATATTGAGCATTTGGTGTGGCCATGGGGAGGCGAACCAATGCCCTTGATAAAAGCCTCCAAAGGCAACTGAGGGGGCAGCGTCGGTAAATAGACTGATGTCGACTGGGGATGTGATTAGGTCGCTATAGAAAAAGGAACAGCCGTTCCATTGCTTAAGGAATGAGATCCATAAGCTGAGTTCTTCGCGACTGGGTTTGTTAAGAAGAATGGATTCTTCTAAACTGTTAACTGAAGCTGCGAGCTGGAGGAGGTGAGAAATGAACGGGCGGCCTTGGGGGATAATTCGCATGGCGAAATTTAGGTGCCCGAGGATAGATAGGAGTTCGCGCTTGGTACATATTTGTTTCTCTAAGAAGATTAGAGAAAGAGATATGATGCGATCGATTTTCTCTTGGGGGAGGGATGCTTCGAATTTGTTAGAGTCTAATTTTACACCCAGAAATTCGATGGAAGTGCTGGGTCCGGAAGTTTTCTCTTCAGCGAGAGGAATACCGAGATCAGCGAAAACCTTTTGGGTGATCGCTAAGTGTTTGGCTGGCGGTGAAGACGGCGGGGAAATGATTAGGAAGTCATCTAGGAGATGAATCAGATACGGAACGCCGTAGTTATTGGAGAGAATCCAACATAGTGCTTCTGAGAGCGTATCGAAAATTTTGGGGCTACTTCTGCACCCGAAGGTAAGTCGGACTGAGAAGTAAAATTTTGATCGCCATTGGATACCAAACAGGTGCCAGAAATCGGGGTGAATAGGCATAATTTTGAAAGCGGATGTGATGTCGACTTTAGCGAGCCACGCGTTGCGTCCAGCTATTTTGATAAGGGAGATAGCTTGATCTATGTCGTGATAGTGGAGTGAGAATTCGTCTGGCTCGATGGTGCTATTGATGCTAGGGAAGACGGAGTTATGTGGGGCAGATAGATCAATGATTAGACGTTTTTTATCTGAGAATTTTCGTGTAGCGATGCCAATTGGGCTAATGCGTGAAACTGTAAATGGAGGAGCAGAGAATGGCCCAATCATAAATTTGTTTTCAATTTCTTTTTTAATCAGCAAATCGACAGTTTCTGGTTCTGTGTTTGCTGATTGTAGGTTGGGACAAAAGAGATTATAGGAAGGAAGTGCTGAAACGCCAGGGTGGAATCCGTGAGTTAGACCTGAAATGAGAAAAGCAGAAAAGTTAGTATCAGGGTGAGAATGTAATTCATGAGCCAGGTGAGGAACATTAATTGGAGTCGACAGGTAATTTTTTGATCTTTTATTGAGGGATTTCCAAACAGAGCAGACGATTTTGGCGTGGGCGCCGCCACAATAGGAGCAAATATGTAAATATTTGCATGGGTTTTTGTGACACCTGCCAATGTTAAAGTTTTGGCAGGTGTCACGGTTGGGAGGGGGATGGAAAGAAGAGGAGGAGAGAAGAGGGGGAATGTGATGGTTGGGGGGGCGAGGGGTGTAGCTGGAAGATTTGACTGCTGTCTGAGTGTCGGAAGAAGGAATAATGAAGGGACAGGAAGTAGTAGGGTGCAGGTTAGAACGGCAGACCGCGCAGGACAGGTTGCGGCAACCTAGGAAGACTCGGTTGTGGAGGTCAGTGTCCAAAGCCCCCCAATAAGGACACTGATTCCACTGAGTCACTCTAATTGCGCATTTAGCGGAGAATAGTTTGTGGTAAGTATAAAAATGTGTTCCCCCATACGAGAGCGCGAGCTCGGCGATGATGGCCATGTAGTCATTTAGCTCGCGTCTCCTATGGGGGAAAACGGAGCAGATGATGTCTGTGTATCGGGAGAAGGCTATGTTAAATTCGGCTAAAGATAGGATGCGTGAATGAGAGCTATGGGGCTGTTTGAGTGTGAGAGAATATTCGCCGCAATCTACCTGGCGTTCCGCCGTGGGGGGTGTGATGGGTGATAGGAGAGTGATGAGGTCAACGTCGGCACCTGAGAGGATCTGGTTTCGTGCTGCATTGGAGACTTGGGGTGGTTCCATTGCCAGGGCGTTGTTAGGTGGAGGAAGGGGCGTGGCTGAAGAGAGTGTGAAAGGGGGGCGTGAGGCAGAAACTGGTGCGGGGGTAGGTATTTGCTGAGTGGGGTTTGTGTTTGTAAGTATGGGGGGGAGTGATGAAGAGGGGAAGCAGGAAGGATGAGTAGCAGGTTGAAAGGGGATGGAGCATGAAGCGGGGGGTTGGAGAGAGGGGGAAAAGATTGAGGTTGAGAAATAGCTGGAGGAACAGTGTTAGAAGGGAGGAAATGAGTAGCTGAAGTAGAGGGGAAATTAGGGCTATTAGAAGAACTGGAGATGGGGGCTGGAGGCCAGGAAAGAGAGGTAGAGTAGGGTTGAGGAGGAACAGATTGGGGATTGTAGTTCGTCTGGTTGTAGTCCTGGTCGGTGAGGTGTGACGTCATGTGTTGTGCTTGTGGTTCCTGGGGGCGTGGTCTGGCGGGAGTGCGGCGAGGTGCATGTTTTGATTTTTCCTTTCTCTTTCCTTGCGTTGGATACGGAGTGGGGCGATCGCTGGATTGTCTATTGTTTCCTCTTGTAGGTGATGTATGGGAAGGGTGAGAGTCCGATGTGGCGTTAGAGTAGAGTTTCAGAAGTTCCGGTTTATTGAGTGAACGGGGAGCGTGGATGCCGAGGTCTGCAAGAAGTTTTCGGAGTTCGTTGACTGTAATTCTTTTCGTCGGGTGAATGAAGGAGGAGGCCGATGCATATGATGAGGTAGGTGAGCTTATTTGTTGTCTTTGTGCTGCTGGAGAAACGGATCCGGTTTGGTATGTGCGGGCTGAAGTGGAGCGAGTCATCCTCCGGCCTCTGGTAGAGGCTTCGGCTTCTAGTATGTTGCCTCGCGGGGCTGAGTGAGAGTGGAGCGCCGCGGGCGTCTCGGGTGGAGCGGGGTGTTCTTGGTGGATGTTTTCTTGGTTGTTGTTGGTGTTATTGTTGCCGTTGTTTTCCATGTTGATAGCTGGTGTTCCGTTGGTTTGTATAGTATTGTAGGAATATTGAAGATGTTGATGGTTCGTTTGTTGTTTGTTGCTTGTTGCTTGTTGTTTGTTGCTTGTTGTTTGTTGCTTGTTGCTTGTTGTTTGTTGTTTGTTGTTTGTTGCTTGTTGCTTGTTGCTTAGTCAGGCTGTTGCTTATAGCGAGGCGGACTGAGCTTCTTCAAGACGAAGATAACTGGAGTGATAAACTCAGGTTATTTATAATGCTTCCGTAATCATCTAATGGGGCTGATTACGGAGCTAATAAGAAGCCAGCCGTGTTGATTATAAGCACGTGATCCTCTCGAAATTAGTTTATGAATAAACCACACTTAGCATGGTTCGTTTGGCATACGTAAATCCACCAATCGCGCTCAGATCCACGGCAAAACAATCGATCCGCGATCGCTTGAATGAGGTGGTCTTGGCTCGATTGAAACGATTGTAGTGAGAAAGCGATACGATCCGAGCCCAGTTATATCACATTGTTTTATGGATATGTAATAGGCACATGGCTATATGAAGAGAGAATTATGATGTTTAATTAATCAAAACAGTTTTATTAAACAATTATCTTCATTAAAATACAAGTGTGGTCATAAAATCAAAGACAATATAGAAAGAGAATACATTTAAATTCACATGAGATGTCGAAAAAAAAATTTAAGTAAACTATTTATATACTTTTTTACGATTCTTTAGATGTTTCTTCTTTATTAAAATGTAATTTCACATGTTCCATTATATTCATTGGGGTGTTCTAATTTTTGCACTATAGTCTTATATAATTTTGTTAAATTTGTTTTCAGTTTTAGCTTTTATACTGACTAATGTAATGTATATACACAAAAGTGTAAAGTATAGCACCTTGTAGAACATATTACATGGAAAGAGAGATTTGTAAGGGGTGTAGAAATTTACCCTGGGCACTGTAGCTACAAAAACTGCAAATATAAAAACCATAATAAATTAAAAGTGGAATTTTGAGGTGTGTCGACTAAACCTGTATTTTTGAGTTTGAAAGAGCAGCTTGATACATCATTTAAGGTCAGCAAAATTAAAGCATGGATCCGTTTTGTTTTTAATCAACAGTTCAGGCTTTTGGGCAAGGTTCAACATTACGTAAGATGCTTTCTTGAACATGACAGTAAGTTCACTGAACTGGCCACCAAAATCACCAGATTTAAATCCAGCTGATCACCCTTAAGATGTGGTCGATATGATTTCTTGAAAAGAAGGCCTGATGAAGTATAAGTTGGCTATATGTACAGTTGAAGTCAGAATTATAAGCCCCCCTTTGAACAAAGCAAGGAAATTTTCACAGAATGTCTGATAATATATATATATATATATATATATATATATATATATATATATATATATTTTTTTTTTTTTTTTTCTGGAGAACGTCTTATTTGTTTTAATTCGACTAGAATAAAAGTAGTTAAAAATATTTTAAGAACCTTTTTAAAGTCAAAATTATTAGCCCCTTTAAGCTATATTTTTTTCATGTCTACACTACAAACCATCTTTATACAATAACTTTCCTAATTACCCTAACCTGTCGAGTGAACCTGATTAACCTAGTTAAGCCTTTAAATGTCACTTTAAGCTGTATAAAAGTGACTTGAAAATATAAATTAAAATATTATTTACTGTCAGCATGGCAAAGAAAAATTAAATAACTTATTAGCAATGAGTTTTTAAAACTATTATGTTTAGAAATGTGTTGAAAAAATATTATCTCCGCTAAACAGAAACTGGGGAAAAATAAACAGGAAGCTAATAATTCTGATTTCAACTGTATATACAGTATGTACTATATGTAGTGACTATGTAAGACTGTAAATCAATGTGGGACTGGTTATGATGTTACTACCCAGCAGACAACATCATAAGACATTTATATTAGGTTATATTTACGTTGTGACGTCAGGTGACACAAAATGCAATCTCAAGCCAGCGTCTAAAGACAACGTTGTTTTGACATCCAATAACAATGTCAAATGACGTTGATATTTGGTTGATTTTAGATTGTGTTGGAAAGTGATCAAAATCCAACATCGAGCCAACATTTTAAACCAACATCATATTGTCGTTGAATACTGAGATTTATTCATCAGTTATGATAACCAAAATCCAATGTAGATGTCATATTGGTAACGTCCACACAATGTCAAGCTGTAACATCATTAGACGTTGATATTTGGTTAATTTTATGTTGGTTGTTGAACACTGATGTTGGTCTGAAGTTGGGTTCTGACATGAATACGATTAATATTTCCAAACAAAATAAACAAAACTAAAGAAAATGTATTTTTATAGTCTCTCTCTCTCTCTGTCTCTCTCTTACTCAAGCATGCAGACTTATGTGAATATCTGAATATGTGACTTGCAGGGACTCTGCAAGGATATTCTATCCTCTTTCCATTGCCTTACATCTTCCCCAAACAGAAACCTTCAGGCAATTATAGAACTTAATTTTTTTATTTAATTTAGATTTTTTAATTATTTTGGTTTATGAGGCCAACGGAAGTGCAATTTGAATGTTTCTAATCAGTTTGAGATTGTATGTTTAGGTTGTACTAAATTACATTCATTTAAAGGGATAGTTCACCCAGAAGAAAAAAAAGAAAATTACCCAATATTTTCTCTCCCTCAGGTGGTTTCACATTTCTTTATTCTGATAAACACTAAAGAAGATATTTTGAAGAAAGCTGAATACCTGTAATCATTGCTTCATACTAGGAAAAACAAATACTATGGAAGTTGATTGCTACAGGCTTCCAGCTTTCTTAAAAATATGTTCAGATATCAGATATCTTCTTTCGTGTTCAACAGAACAAAGAAAGTCAAACAGGTTTGGTACAAGTAAAGAGTTAAGTAAATAAGGACAGAAATGTCAGTTTCAGAGGAAATATCCCTTTAATGTAATTTTAAAAAGTTTTTTTTATCTATTTGTTTGTTTTTATATTTGTAGTTTAAATATAGAGTGGAAATTTAAGTCACTAAATGGGTTCATCTGTCAAAATTTCATAATTTTATAATTGATGGGGTTTTCGGAAGAATACTCAGTTGCTAAAATAATCAATATCTACAGCAATAAGGATAAGTTACTCTAGATGTTCTAACTTGCTATTGTTCTACTTGCCCTCACCTTTAACTTTAAAATCATTTAACAATATCAATTATTAAAGTTTGCAATAAACCAAAGTGGAAACTAGTGGCCAAAAAAAAGTATTAAAATGAGTTGCTTGAATCTTGAAAGATTTTGTTTAAAAACAAGACTAGCAGATACAGTCTGTGACTGTGTGAGAGGAAATAACCATCTATATCACCAGGTACAGTCTATATTTGTCACTCAAAAGGGAAATGGAAAGTAGGATTGACATATAAAAAAAAAGGAGCACTTACTTAGTATTCTGAAAATGATTCATGCTGATCAATTTCCTAAAGTCAGATGATTCATTTCGGTATGAAAATATCTGTATTCAAATGCTTATTCAAGATTACTTATTTAAAACAGCTTCCTGTCTGTGGCCTTTTACCTTTTACAGTCTCTTACATATTCCGCCTTTTTTCTCATGCACTCTTTGGTTCACTAGTGTTGAGTCAAGAATAAAAAAAAACATCAGGAAAAATTTGACAATGTGTTTGATGTAGAGTGTTGTGGTTATTTACAACTGCAAAATAGACACAGGGATACAGAGTACAGAGTCTCTCGTAGTAAAGAGTGGGAGCAGCTTCTGGGATGTTTTATTTAATCCCAACAGAAAACATACGATCTCAGAAACCTTTAGTTTAATGTCTTTAGTTCCTGTATAAAAAAACAAAACAAAGCTTTAGTTTAATAAAAACACAACCCCATCCCTTATTTACTTGTCTTGTTCTTTGGTCTTCAAGGCATCACGAAGAACAACTAAATGCTTCTACAAATTGAAAGATCAACCAATCAATCAATCAATCAATCAATTTTAATTGTATCTTTAGAACCTATTATCTTTAATTCTTTATGGATTCTATTATATATTTAATCACACATCATGATGTAAAATTATATAGTATACATTTAAAAACGATAAAAAGCTAATAAAATATGAATAAAATTATTATTGTATTTAACAATTATTAATATCAATCAAGTGATAAAATTTAACAATAATACATGTATTCATAATTAATTATAAATCAAACTAAGTATTACATTAAACGTATTTACTTATAAATGAAATTATAAATTACATTACATACAATTACATATAATAATCACAATTTATTTTAAATAATTATAACCACATTTCTTTGGACATTTCAGTGGCCGTACAATATATCAATTCAGCCCTAACACATTTAACCATAAATACAGTTTCACACTTTTCCCGGAATGAGTTTAGAAAGCATGGCCAAAGTGTCGCCGTTACTGTGGAGCAACTGACTAATCACGATCAAGCGTTGAGACTTGTGTCAAAATGTTCTTTACTTTATGCAAAGGAAGCCCAGCCTTTGTTTCATCCGAGCACAAGCCTTTCACTTATTTATTTTCTCTTGTTCTTTGGTCTTCAAGGCATCGGGAAGAAGAACAAAATGCTTCCACAGACTGAGAGCTGCAGCAGGTCTGCGAGCCCCTCGGTGTGCATGTAATGTGTTTTGAGCCGAGCTCTTTGAAGCCTGGAGCTGCGTGTCGATCCCCGATGGCCTCGTCTTTGTTTCTGCGTTGGCGCAAAGCGCAGGGCAAGAGGGAGCCCCACTTGGCACAGGAGGATGAAACGCAGCAGCTCAAGCCTGCCCCACTAACTGAGTTTTTAATAAATAATGAGGCACGGTATAAATAAACTACGAAGCCTTGCTACTGCCGAAGGGGCTGAGAGATACCAAGGTAACAGCACAGAGAGAGATAAATAAGTAAACAGCAACTCGTTATCACTCGCTGGCGTTTCTGTGTTTGTCAGAAAAACCACATTAACCGGCACCTCGGATTGGGCCGGATGTGTGTTTTTTTGAAAGTTTCTGTCTGGGAAAACAGAGAGAGTGAGAAAGGAAGGATTTTAATTACCGTGGTGGAATCACAGTGGCAGAAGTTCCTCGAAGCAGGGGGTCGAGTTTCATGTCTGAAGGCTAATTCAAATGAGCTGGAATATAGGTAAAATATGCCAGTGTGCATACATTAAGTGACACTTATTAAAAATATTATTAGGAATACTATAACATTTGAAGAATTATATACCACATTTTGAAATTAAATAACTTTTTCATAATAATGTAATACTGTAGTACTTTAAATATATTATTTATTTATTTTATAATAAACCATGTTAATTGGATTATATATGAAACATAATAAAATCAAATTACATTAAAACACAGATATAATACAATTATAATTAATAATTATTATATTTATACTTTTTGTTTTATTTTAATATAAAATATTTTTAAAAAATGTTAAATGAATTAAAATAATGAAATCATATTATATAAAAATCACACTTAATACAGCTAATTCGTTTTCATTCATTCATTCATTCATTCATTCATTCATCTTCGTCCGCTTTTCCGGGGCCGGTATCACGAGGGCAGCAGTCTCAGGAGAGAACTCCAGACTTCCTTCTCCCCAGACACTTCTTCCAGCTCCTCTGGGAGATCCCGGGGCGCTCCCAAGCCAGCTGAGAGACACAATCCCTCCAGCATGTCCTGGGTCTTCCCCAAGGCCTCCTCCCAGTGGAATTTGCCTGGAAAACCTCCCTAGGTAGACGTCCAGGAGGCATCCGAAACCCGAGCAACCTTAGCTGACTTCTCTCGATGTGGAGGAGCAGCAGCCAAAGCTCAAAAGCTCATGACCAAAGCTTATGACCATAGGTGAGAGTAGGAATGTAGATTGACAATCAGGAGCTTTGCCTTTCAGCTAAGCTCCTTCTTTACCACAACGGACCGGTACATCGACCACATTTGCTGCCACTGCACCAATCTGCCTGTTAATCTCACGTTCCATCCTTCTCTCACTTGTGAACAAAATATTTTTAAACAACCTAGATACTTGAACAACCTGGGGATGGCAAACCACCTTTTTCCGGTGGTGCACTAAGGCCTCGGATTTGGAGGTGCTGATTCTCATCCCAGCCGCGTCACACTCTGCAGCAAACTGCCCCACTGCATGCTGAGGGTCCATGTTCAATGAAGCCAACAGAACAACATCGTCTGCAAATAGCGGAGATGAAATCCTGTGGTTGCTGAACTGGACCACCTCCAGCCCAAGCATGCGCTAGGTATATCTTTTAGAATATTTTTTTTTTTTGTATTTTTATTTACACTATTATAACTACACATCATTTGAAAGTACACAAATTAACAGAATTATTATTATTATTATTATTATTATTATTATTATTATTATTAATAATAATAACAATAATAATAATAATAATAATAATAATAATAATAATAATAATAACAATTAAATATTACAGTCAATTTTAAATTACACATATTCACACATAAACACAATTAAAAGATTTAAATTTTTAAATATTTGACATTTTACTTCAATTATATTGCATTTGAAAGAAAATACATCATTATTTTAAAAGGACACGTAAAAACTACACGTAATCTTTTGTATTATCCAGATGTTTTATCTAGAATACATTGCATACAACAATTCCAAAATGACTTGCAAATTACCAATACAACAGGTAATTCATCTTCTAAATTACTTTTTTAGACATGACTACATATACTGTACCTGTTTCAGAGCATCTGAGGATCCAGACTAGTCATAAATAAATAAAATAACAAAAATGACCTTTAGCAATCGGCCAGGAGATGCATCATTTGCTGAAATCTGCTCTATTCTCAGCATCACACACACCTATAGGTGATCCATCAGCACAAACTCTACTGACAGCAGACGCACGGAAAAATAGGTCTCCAATAACAAAACAACAGAATTCACTCTCTAAGACGCTATTTTACGCAACTCTGCCACCCGATATTGAGGTCATACTGTACATCCGTTAATCTTTGAGCCACACTTTTGAACTTGCAACAAGGTTGCATAACATGAAATTAATGTGCGTTATGTCTGGTTTTAGTGCTCATGTTGAGATGCTGCAGGTGAAAAACCTACAAGCTCTGGTTCAAAGGTCAGTTATTGCTGCAAGTATGTCTAAGTGATAAGTGCTTTTCTGGAATTTTATATTCAAACACATTGAGGGCAAACTGTGTAAAGAGAAGGCTAAGCTGCTTGTTTTAGATAATTCACATTACTATCCAACCTAGCCTCATTGGAGATATGTGCCCAGTGCTACATTTTGAGAACAGAGAAATATGTACCCTGGGCTACCCCTGTGTGCTTGCAGTATTTGTTTTCTCATATCCACTAGTGGCTGCTGTGTACATTTTTGATAATCTGAAATATGTTACTGGAGCAAACTACAAGAAGAAATCCATTGTGGTCACATGCTTTTACCAACGTTTCACACTTTCTATGGGGTTCATTTTACGTGGTTTCTAGAACTTTCGAGGTTACAGAAGTAACCCTTCGTTCCCCGAGGAAGGGAACGGAAGTGCTATTAAGTGAATTTGATCTTTGTGAAAATCCACAAAATGGGAGGATTCGGTTCAGAAGCCGCTTGTCTGAAAGAGTATTGAACGGGCCAATGAATGCAATGAATTGGCAGCGTAAGCTTGCACAGGTGTGCTTCATTGCCAATTATCCCAGCATATAAGCACACCTGGAGCGAGCAAACGCCATCCTTTTAAGGTGAAGAGACTTTCAAACAGCTAAGGGACAGTCATTATGGCGACGGAGTATAGCACTTCCGTTCCCCTCCTCGGGGAACGAAGGGTTACTTCTGTAACCTCGAACGTTCCCCTTCGGTTGGGAAACTTCAGTGCTATTAAGTGGATTTGATCTTTGTGAAAATCCACGAAATGGGAGAACTATGGAAAGTATAGAACTACGGCTCACCTCGGCTCTGGTAAGCGAAAGAATGGCAACCACAATCCAGTGGGAACTTATTTCAGTACGGCACTTCCCTGCTGCCGACCGCCATAACAGACGAAGAGCTGCTCAGATGATCTAAACTCTGAGTGTGGTCCGGATAATACGCAAAACGCGAACTGGACAATAAAGAAAGGGCTGGGTCTGCCTCCTCCGAGGGCAGCGCTTGCAGGCTCACTACCTAGTATTAAAACGGAGTGGTAGGAACCTCGGGCACATATCGCGGGCGGGGTCTCAGGACGTGAGAGAAAGCCAGCCCAATTACAGGTACGAGTCACTGACCGAAAAATGCCTCCGGGTCCCCGGTCCTCTAATCGATATCAACGCGACCAGCAGAGCTGTCTTCAGGGACAGAAAGATACTGAGTTGAGGATCGAAGGGATCTGACGTGGCTTGTGTAGCGAGGGCGAGATCCTAAGAGGGCATGAGAGGGGGCGGGGTGGATTAATTCGCTTAGCGCCCCTGAGGCACTGGATGATGAGGTTATGCATTCCCACGGTGCTGCCAGCCACTGCGTCATGAGAGCGGAGATGGCAGCCACGTAACCTTGAGTGTGGAGGGCGACAGCCTGCTCTCCAGCTTCTCTCGGCGTAAAGAAAGCACAACGCTGATCTGGCAAATTACGGGGGTATTCTCTGCGAGAGACACACCATTCAGTGAAAAGACTCCACTTCCGGGCATAGGCGCGCTCGGGGAGGGGGCTCTAGCCCGAGAGACGGTATTAGCCACCGCAATCGGAGGTTACCTAAGTCTTCCTCGCGTCTAAGGACATCCAAAGATCGGCGAGGGTGCCAGATGGTGCCCTGTCCCTGAGAGAGTAGGTGCTCTCTCGAAGGGAACTGCCAGGGGAGGGCTATCGCGAGGGAGAGCTCTGACAACCAGGTCCGGTTGAGCCAGAGGGGCGCAACCAGCAACCTGTTCCTCGTACTCCCTGACCTTGCACAGTAACTGCGCGAGTAGGCTCACTGGGGAAAACGCGTATTTGCGCATGCCCCAAGGCCAGCTGTAAGCCAGTGCATCCGTGACGAGAGCACTGGGTCAGGGAAAGAACAACTGGCAATGAGCGATCTCGGGGGAAGCAACAGATCTTGGGTGAATTCATAGACGGTGTCGCCGAACATGGCTTGGGATATGGGGAAGTCAAGAAAGCGGACTTTGTCGACTTCGTGCATATCAGCCAGGAGTGGCGCCCCTTGGATCACTAATGTGGACATTGTCCTCCCCAACACACACGCAGCGGACTCAGTAGTCCGAAGAGCTAAGTCGGCGGCTGTGCGAAGCTCGTAAGCCTGGGTTGGACCCACCCTAGTGCAGCTCGGCCAGCGCCTGCGCTTGGTAGTGCTGGTAGGTGGCTATCGCATGCAAGGCGGAAGCAGCCTGGCCCGCAGCTATGTAAGCTCTAGTTCCGAGAGAGACAGGCTTTGGATGGGAGACGAGGCGGACCCCGCCAAAAAGAGGCACCGCGCGGATTGACTGCCATCGCGCACTCAACCTGAGGAATCGCCACATACCCCCTGGCTGCTCCACCGTCAAGAGTGGTGAGGGTGGAGGGACACGCAGCACGGGCAGAAAAAAGTGCTTTTCAGACCGCGTGAGCCTACTGTGCACCTCCGGGAAGAAGGGAACGCCCCTCTAGTCGGTCCGGCCGTGGAGCTGGGGGATAAACCATCTCCAACCCATGGCCGAAGCAGCCCGGGAAAGCACGGCTAACATGTCCGTTTCAGGATCCGTAGTGACAGCGCTCACCTGCCCGGAGGGGGCGAGCGGGTCTGGATCATCATCGGACAATGAAAGCCCACCCTCCGATGCCGCGGTGGACGTCTGGTCTCCGGTGTCATCGGGCGTAAGGGCTACCATCTGTTAGACGGATCGCTTCCCCCGCCCGAAGCTTAGATGGAGTGCTTAGAAGAGCGGGAGGTCCGCGGGCCCGTGGGCGACGGATTATCTCTCGCTGAATCCCTCAGATCTGCCCAAGTGCCCACTGCAGAGCAGGGGACAACTGGGGTGATTCGCCCTTTTGCAAAGGCTAGCCGCGATCTTTACTGCGCAACAGTCATGGCATCGCAATGACGACATGAACTGCCCGCGAGCAGCGCATTAACATGCTGGACCCCCCAGGCATGTAACGCAGTGCCCGTGCCCATCATCCGAGGACAGGAAACCACCGCATCCAGAAACGCACAGTCGGAGCGCCGTCCTGAAAAGGACATGCTGCACGACTGTGTTGCTCTTTCTGTGAAGTTTGCAACTTTATACGCACCGCTCTGGAGGACCGGACCCAAAGAACGCCAGGCAAGGGAGCAACCCAGCTCGACTGTCTGCCGCTGCGTGTACACACTCTGGACCGGGAGAATGCTCTCGTTCGCTCAGAATCACTGGTCACAACAGGAGGAACCCTCATCGACTCAATCAGAAAGTCTCTGAAGCGAAAAGGATGGCGTTTGATCGCTCCAGGTGTGCTTATATGCTGGGATAATTGGCAATGAAGCACACCTGTGCAAGCTTACGCTGCCAATTCATTGCATTCATTGGCCCGTTCAATACTCTTTCAGACAAGCGGCTTCTGAACTGAATCCTCCCATTTCTTAGATTTTCACAAAGATCAAATCCACTTAATAGCACTGAAGTTCCCCACCGAAGGGGAACTGTACTTTGCCTGACTTGAATCGCAGTCTACTCCGTTTCGCATTCCAAGTCACTTTAGCCCCTCACACATACAGACTTTATCGGAAATTGCAGAAGGAATATGTCAGATAATATGTTAATATTATATCTTAATGCCAACTGTGTAAAATAATTATTGATAAAATGTTTATAATAAACTGCTGTTTGTTTACTTTGTAAGTTCTGCTTCAGTTGCTTGATGCGAGTGTGTGCTTCAGTGAGCGCCAGCACACACACATATTATGTACATATCGACATGCAAAAGGGTTCCTCCATATGTTTTCACCGAAGACGTTCACAATTAACAAGTGTGTAAACTTTTAGCTGCGGTTCACGTTTCTGCCTTTGGACGCCTCTGGGACAAATCAGCTGCATGAATGCTCAAGCTTTAAATAAAAGTGAAACCATCAACAAAACCCTGACCCCTTCTATGTTTACAAATACAAGTGCAGATGTTTAGAGCTCGTTTCTGGGTAATGATGTGAGAATTTACCTGTACACAAAATGCAGCCATATACCCATGAGCACATATTTCACGGTTCTTAAAAATGACCCCTAGGCACATATTCCCATGGAGCCTGTCTTCTTACTATATATGAGCCTGTATAATTATTATTCATTCATTCATTTATTCATTCATTCATTTTCTTTTCGGTTTAGTCCCTTTAATAATCAGGGTTCGGCACAGCGGAACAAACCGCCAACTTATCCAGCACATGTTTTACCTAGCTGATGCCCTTTCAGCTGCAACCCATCTCTGGGAAACATCCATACACACTCATACACTAGGGAAAATTTAGCCTACCGAATTCACTTATTCCGCCTATCTTTGGGCTGTGGGGGAAACCGGAGTACCCAGAGGAAACCCACACAAACGCTTGGAGAACATGCAAACTCCACACAGAAAAGTCAGGTGACCCAGCCGAGGCTCAAACCAGCGACCTTCATGCTATGAGGCGACAGCACTACCTACTGCGCCACTGCATAATTATTATTATTATTATTATTATTATTATTATTATTATTATTATTATTATTATTATTTGAGGCACTAAAATACTTCTATTTTAATGTTTTAAAACATTTTTTTTCCATTCCTTTTCTTTATTTGTTTTTGTTCTTGAAATGATTTCGCTGATATTTCTTTGTGGGCTCTTGTCTGACTATCAACCCACTAGATCCCTTCGGCCCTCCAGCCAAGATCTATTGTTTACTATCAAGTTGAGGCTTTAACGTATGGGAGATGGTGCTTTTTGTGCTGCTTTCCCAAGGCTGTAGAATGTCTTCCCACCATCCATAAGACAAGCTTTGTCACTTAGCATCTACAAGAACAGCATAAAGACCTTATTTATTTAATATGGCTTATTTATTTATTTTGTATGGCTTATGGTATAGTTGAATGATTGTATGACTTTATTTTTTTAAAGCACAATGGTCAATGTCATTGTCATTATTTAAAAATAAATAATAAAATATCATTATCATTAACAACAACATCATCATAAAAATAATAATAATTAAAAAAAATAAAATAAATAAATAAATAATAATAATAATAATAATAATAATAATGCTGAAAATCTTTTTATAATACATTCAAATAACAAAAAATGGCAGTGGCTATAAAATAAGTAGATATATTTCAAAATATGTATTTAATTTATATCCACTCAGCCAACAAATATGTTAAGTCTTTTGTTAATAAATTATTTTGTAATTAAATGGTATGATTAAATCTGGAGCAATTACTTTGAATATACTCATAATTACCATATCTCATAAGCATGTTTAATCCATAATGTTTGCTTTAATGACAGAATGCACAATTAAGCAATGCAGTAGTGCCACGGTTTATGTGATGATCATTGTATTTAGCAAGCACCGTTAGATCCAAATGAGGTGTTGACTTTTTAAATAATTCATTAAACTTCTCAGATGCAGAGATAGACAGCTCGAATAAACACACATGCGGATCTTAGAAAGATAGCAAGCAGATGAACTACAGTCGGGTAGGAACTGACATGTAGCATTGCTTAAGAATCAGAAACTGAACACCAGGATGAAGAGTCAGTCAGGGGGCAATAAAAGAGGGAGGAGAGATAACGGATGGCAAATGAGAACCAGTGTAAGAGATCTGGGACATCCAAGGCATGAAAAATCATGAAAGGATGATGAAAAGAATGAATGAAAAGCTGGCTGGGGTGGAAGCCTCTTTAAATGTTCTCAGTTTCATCAAAGTGACTGTTGGAGGCACTTAACAGCTTTCATATTAAAATGATTAAGCACCTTTTGAAGTGGTGAGAGGCTGGAATGGAGACCTGAGAGACTGGAGCTGAATGATGGCTGAATGTCATAACAGATGTCAACAACACAACTGCACATTCACACAAACCAATCAACTGTTACACCGACTGTAATCAGGATAAAGGTTGCACAGATCACCCTCATGTCAAAAATTACATAGATGTGTTGAAGAAACCTGCAAGACTGATCCATGATTGTAAGAAAACAATTTAGGAAATTTTAAAGAGGCCATTTTAAAATGACATTTTAGGGTTATTACTAAATGTAAATGATTTAGCATATACAATTGAAACCATGTTTTATTTATTTATTTATTTATTTATTTATTTATTTATTTATTTATTTATTTATATTTATGCATTTTTGAGGGTAATTGGTAATTTTTTAATGACATTATTTTAGGGTTATTTTAAATTTAATGATCCAATAAATTCAGTATTTTATACATAATTCACACTAGGTTTATTTTAAAAAAATAATTTACTTATTTCTACTTATGCAGTTTTGAGTTTAATTGTAATTTATTTTGTTTTTGGGGGAAGTAAGGGGGAATAATATTTGTTTCTATTTTCCTTTAAAACAATCTTGCTATTTCTGTAAAATTTTATTAAATAGTTCATAAAAAAACATGTTATATTGTTTCTTAAGGGCACTAATTATGTTAACATGCTTTAATGTTCTTGTTATATATATATATATATATATATATATATATATATATATATATATATATATATATATATATATATATATATATTGATATATATATATATATATATATATATATTGATATAATTTTTTACACTATTGCAACACCTATATCTGTCTGAAATGCTATTGTCTTGTAATTAAAGTTCTTCCACAAGAAAAGTAGGAGTGCTCTTATCAGACCACCTAGCTTTCTGCGATTTCGCGATTGCTCAATCCAACGCAAAATTTAAAAAAAAGTCTAAACTTTTTGCAACCCTGCAAAGTTCTTAATTAAATGCAAAATAATTGCATAAAATGTAAATAATCTCATAAAACGTCAAATTCCAAACCATATAATCAAAATATATTTATTTCAGTTTGCAATTAATTATTTTAAATGACTTATAGACATTGCATACACAGCACATGTGATGTACTTGAGTGTTTTATCAAAAAACAATGTCTTACATGCGCCCTCACAATCATTACATTACAAGGAATGGGAGTTTTCAGCTTGTGCAGTAAGCAGATGCGGATGAAGCATGAGTGATTTACATGTGAAGTCATAGCAGAGATGAGATATAGACATCTTGTGGCGCGAAATGGGCATTATGTGCGTTTGACGCGCTTAAAACTGCAAAAGAAAGTTGGAGCAAACGGAGCAATGGAACAGACAGGTGGAGATGAAATTGGTCCAAGGGTAATGGCTGCTGGACATGAACGAATTGAGGGACATTATATGTGCATTATTTTTTTACATTTACATTATATATTTATTATCACAAAATTGACCGCAAATTTCTGGATATTACTGCCACAAAAACTGTAAGATGGCCAGCAAATTGCATAGTAATTGGCCAAATACCTTAAGCAAGCATGTATCAAGACCTCCTTCTAAATTGCCTAGAGTGCTCTGATTGGCTAGTTGATCCAGTGCATTATGACTGGCCAAACACCCCAAGTGTATATTGATGCCCCTTACCATAAACATGAGGTTCAGTTTTTAAGCAGCAACACCATAGCACAATGTCTCTCCATCTGAAAAGCCCAGAAAGTTCTGATTGGCCGGTTGACTGAATGTGTGTAATCAAAGCTCCTCGTTTCAAAAAGCCCTCGCTGATTGGTCAGATGGCCTAGTCCACAGTGATAAGCCATGCACATCAAGCATGTGTCACTGGCCCTTTTTATACACAATACTTTTTAGCCGACAGGTCCAGACTACTCTGATTGGCCAGCTGACCCCATGTGCCATTGGCCAATTTATAACATGTGCTAACTTCTATCAACATAATCATAAACAGCAGCAATAATTCAAAACCCCCCTCTTTTAGTAAAAGTACAAAGTGCTCTGAATGGTAGAAGATTAATCGAGTGCTCACTGATTGGCCAGCACCAAATTTCTCGACATCCCTTACCATAAAGACATGTCCAATGAAGCTTTTTTTTTTTTTTCCCAGGGCAAGTTTAATTTTTTCAATTAAATCACTATGTTTTTAAAGCATGTTGACAGCTCTGTATTTATTAAATCATCCCAGAGTGCAAACGCATTTACAAATGAAAACAGTACATAATTTAAACCCCCCTTTCCAAAAAGTCTTCTAATTGGCCAGCTGACTCAGTATGTTTTGATTGGCCAAACTTGCTTTTAGCAGTGTGGAGGATGTTAAGATGTTCACTAGCAGTATATCACTGATTGGGTAACCCCAAACAAAGAGCTTCACTTTGAATATATTGGAGTCCTAAACATAAATGAAAATACACCCAACAAATGAAAATACGCTAAGACAGCTAATAAAACCAGAACCTACACTGCACAGGTTGCATATGCATTGAGGAAACAATGTGAAAAAGCACAACCCAAAGCTCAATGGAATGTGGTTAATGTGTCCTCAAGAGGCATCTATAGATTTAAAGAGCCGCTCTCATAAACTCCTGCAGGTGTCCTGCACAGCAATGCTGAGAGGTGAAGACGTTAAGAGTTTCCTTATGTCAGTAAAACTAGATGGTGTGGGGATTTCCTGAAGGGAGATATATTTCACTAATCACACAGAGTAGTTTGTTGACTGTTTGGGGAAATCATACTTTTCACTGTTTATTTTACAGACTAAAAAAAGTCCATCGATAATCCTCTGTTTCCAAATAAGTTCAGTTTTAAGAATAAGAGTAGTGTTTGATGAAAAGTCTTTGCCATTACACTGTCTTGTTCAATTAAAATGTATAGTCATGTGAACATAATAAATAATACACAGAAATAGTTTACTACATTTCTTTAAATGTATACATTTATAATTGAAGAGTTCAGATGCAAAAACATCCAAATGCCGTCTGATTTTGTTCTCTAAAACTTTTCTCAGCCTCCTACGCTTTTGTTTAGTTATTCTACATGAAAGTCAATTAAAATAACCTATCTTTGCACTAAGAGTAAAATTACTGAAACTACACACAACAGCCTGAGAAAAATGCTAATTTGAAATGAAATTTCTCTTCAAATATTTGCGACTGCTTAGATTGTTTGCCATTATTATTTGTTCAAATCTATTTGTTTATTTGAAATGGAGATATTAAGAATACATTAATTAATTTACCATCCATCAGGAAAAAAAGCAATATTATAAAATATTTTTACAATTTAAAATTTGTTTTTTTTTTTTTTCTAAATTTTGTGTAATCTAACATGGAATTTATTTTCAGCAGCCATTACGCCGGCCATCAATGTCACACGATACTTCAGAAATTGTTTAAGTTATTTATCAATAATTATATATGCCTTCAATTAACTATTCTTGAACTATAATCTTGAACTATAATCCCTATTACAGTACAGTATCATGTCATAAGATACAGTATTATGCCATAAAATAATCCTAACATAATTGTTTAAAGAACTTAAAACATTTACCATCACAAGATTTAGGATCTTATGAATAAAATAAACAGTTTTCTTATAAATTTCTGTAATTAAATAACTCTGTTAAAAACCCATATGACCCAGGCATTATAGTGGCGTAGCAGGTAGCACAATCGCCTCACAGCAAGAAGATCGCTGGTTCGAGCCTCTGCTGGGTCAGTTGGCATTTCTGTGTGGAGTTTTCATGTTCTCCCCTTGTTCACGTGGGTTTCCTCCAGGTACTCCGGTTTCCCCCACAAGTCCAAAGACATGCGCTATAGGTGAATTGGGTAAGCTAAATTGTTCATAGTGTAGTGTGTATGTGTGAATAAGTATGTATGTATGTTTATAGTGATGGGTTGCAGCTGGAAGGGCATCCGGTGTGTAAAATATGTGCTGGATAAGTTGGTGGTTCATTTCGCTGTGGCAACCCCAGATTAATAAAGGGACAAAGCTGAAAATAAAATAAATGAATGTATAACTCTTTCCTAAATGTGTGTATATTTAATTAAGACATTGACATTTCATTAAAAAGACAAAAGAGTTCCAATTTTTTTAAGAATTGAATGGCCATAATGGTCAAAATAGCTGTATGTATTTCTCTGTTTTTCTTGTCTTTTCTTTATCTTTGAAAATGCACACCTCCATTACCTAGCAGCATTCTGCTAACAAACAAAAAAAAAACATAGTTCAGATATCCCTATTAAACTTTTAAAAACAACATTTTCACTGTGGTGGAAACATTTACAGTATGCTCTCCAGCTTGACAGACAAAGTTATACATCTTTTGATGCGGTCTAAAAAATCATCCACTATAATATTTTTAGTGTATGACTTCAGCAAATGTATGATGATAGACGTTCAAAGATTAGTTCTAAAATCTCAATTAAAACTTTCAATGTAAATATGATCTAACAAAAATGAAATTCAATACAGTCTTATATGACAGCTATGGGCATTCCAGTAGTTACCGAATTCTGGTAGTTCCAGAGTTAAACTGAGGTAAAAAAAAGAGACCATCGGCCCTCAATCATTCCAATCAAGAGCTGCTTGAGACAGTTTGTGGCTGCCAGCTTCCGCTTCACTACAGCCCTCATTCTCAATTCTCATGAGCCCGTATTGTTCAGAATAACTCCAAACAGATGGTCTACAGGCTGGAAGCAGGTGAGACCTCTCAGCCTGAGCAGCTATAGACTCAAGAGCAACTCTCAGACTCAACCGCCTCATAACCAAACAGTATAGCAGTTCATTTATCCCTAATGTCCTAAAACAGCCACTGCTCATTTCTGGATTTGAAGTCAATAGGAACTGTAGATCAAATGTGGAACAAAACTGTTGTAAATGCAACAAAAAGACTATGGATTATCAGATAATTTAATGGATTGGAGTTAATTATTCCAGTTATATATACCAGACCTGAAAAACATCTCAAGTGTTCAAGACATTTGTCAGGTTTTTGTCCTCAGCGCTGCTCCTGTACGTAGGACTATTTTCTTACACATCTGTGACTCTGAAGGCGTTATTAGTGCATGAAGGCACGTTGTAAAATTTATTTCTGACAGATTTCTGAGACAGAGTAAAGTTTTAGTAATGTACAACAAAATAGAGAGTGCTTTTGTCATAGTCAAGGGATTATTTTCTTAATTCAGTACTAACTTCCTGTTAGAAATGTCATCAAAAGAGGAAAATGTTGATCAAAAAATTACATTAACATGCAAAATTAAATCCAAGAGGTACTTCAATATGCCATATATATATATTTTTTTAGTTTAGAGTCCGCATGAACCAGACAATCCAGAGATTTTTATTTCAGTTTTTTGATGTACATCCAACTGAAATAGATTATTGAATAGGGGCGGGGCTTTCTTTTTGCACATCATGTCCTTTTAGTATACTACTGGTAACAGAGGCATTGTTAAGCATGTGGATGATACCATTAAGCTGACATCATCAAAGACTGACCCCTCCTCTAAATGCAAAAGTAAATGATCAGATTTAGATTCAATATTACCCACTAATTAACTTGCATGAATTAATTGTTCACCTAAAAAAATAACAATGCCCGCTTGCAAACAAACATTGTAAATTTTGATTTCACTTTGAGGGGTCACGGTGGCACTGTGGGTAGCTTGATCGGAAGGTCGCTGGTTCGAGCCCCAAGCATCGGCTGGGGCATTTCTGTGTGAAGTTTGCATGTTCTGCCTGTGTTCGTGTGGGTTTCCTCCGGGTGCTTTAGTTTCCCCCACAGTTCAGACATGCAGTACAAGTAAATAAAAAAAAACTAATTTAATGTGTCCTAGTGTCCTGGCATCTGCTGCATAAAACATATGCTAGATAAGTTAGTGATTCCTTCCGATGTGGCGACCACTGATTGAATGGACTAAGCCGAAAAGAATATGTATGAATGAATGAATGAATGAATGAATGAATGAATGAACGAACGAACTTTAAGGGTTCACCAAAGCAATTTTTCCCCAAACATTTAGTCTCTGTTGTTGTTTGAGAAAGCACAATGGTTTTTAAGTGCCAGCAGCAGAGTGAGGTGATGAGTTTGCAAAAATGTTTTTTTAAAAGTTGACATTTTAGCTCCTCTGTAGACATGCGTCCTAACTGTCAGAATTGGATTGAACAGGATTGTGGGATATTAATGGCGGCAGAGAACACATCTATTCTATCTTGGTTATGAAAATTTGGTCAACAGAATGTACCGGATGAACCTAAATGAAACTAAACCAGAGTTTGGATTTGGACATGCCTTGATGCCTTCCCGCCATGAACACTACCTCTGAAAGCAGCATTTATTTTGCAAACACAGCCCAAGCCTTTTTTTCTGTTTAGATTTAATTTTTGCCTTCTATAGGCATGAATTAACTGAACTCATTCAGCATAATGATATGGAACTGCAGTCAAGACTTGGAACTACTTTAGTTGTACAGTGCACAGCATAAATGAGTACACCCTGTTTTGAAAATGAATATTTTTTATCCATTTCTCAGTGAATATGGGTAATATAGAATTGTGCATTTAAACAAGACAGATTAATAAACAGATATTTTCATTAAAATTATATTTTAGTCGCAGAACATCTTTAAAAATGGAAAGATAATACAATTAAATTCATGCAAAATATTGCAAAAAAAAATACAAACTACAAAATTTTAACAAAGTTTTAAAGATGTTTTTGTTTCTCTTGATTTTTGCAATTTTTGAAACTGTTATTTAATATTTTTTCCTAACATATAAATTTGGGCTACTAATTTTTTAATCATTATTGTAAGTATTACATAAGTTATTTTGTTAGATTAGCTCCAGATTTGGCTTTAGTACTGACTAGACTAGTGTATATGATAATATTGTAAACCAACCTATAAAAAATATTTATTTACATGAGAGATTTGTGTCACTATAGTGCTCAGCCTATATGAGTACACTATATGAGTGCTTTAGTTTTCCCCACAGTTCATAATCCCCACTATAGTGACCTATATGACTAAAGCACTCATATAGTGTACTCATATAGGCTGAGCACTATAGTGACCAATAACTGCACACCTTAAAGTATCCATTAGCTAATCAGAATCAAGCATTCAACAGCCCTGTATTTCAAATCATCCATTCAGTTCACAACCAAACTTCACAGTAGAGTTCATTTATCCCTAATGCTTGAAATGTGCAAAAAGCAGATGCTGGTACAATCTGTGCTACTTTTTCTGTCCAGCCCCTAAGTCACATGATCTGTGTCTAAAGAGAATATAAAAGAAATCATGACCTCTAGAGAGGGCAATCTAGTTTGGGTCCTTGTGACAAGAGAATGCATTGAAACCTTCTGAGGTGTCATTAGTCAGACTTATCTCCCCGTCGCTGCAGCATGTCTACGGGTGCACATTTTAGCAGGAGATATCTAGTCAAATTCTTGCACTTCTTAACCTCTTGACCTCATCTTTTGAACGCCGGACAAAGCTGTGCTTCTTAAACAGCCAGCGACAATAAAAACAAAGCCCTAGAGGGACAAATCAGCAGGGTGCCGCTTAACACTTTTTTTATTGAATTAAACAGACTTTTAAACACACTTTGTGCTAACAGAAATGATTATAATACAGTTGTTGTTGTTATGAAGTTATGAACCAAATAAAAAAGCCACATAGTGAATAGCAACATTACAAACATTTTTTCAAAGTAAAAATACATTAAAAAAGACAGTGTACTTATTGTCTTCAGTGAGAAAAAAAAGACTACGATCCCATGAGGCATTACAAACGACAATTAAAAACAATACAAAACTATTCAAATAAATGACTGATTACATGTAAAGAAATAATATATTTTATGATTATTGTAAAATATACAAATATGTAAGAATGTCATTATGTCTTTCTGGGTTTTTCATAGAAGTGGGCGGAGCTTCTAATGAAGGTGCATTCATTATTAATTATGAGATTCTAATTCTGAGAGCAATTGAAAACTAGTTTTAACTGTTTTACCTTACAATATTAATGTTACTGACATTATTTAACTACATTTGTACTGCATTTTTGTTAAACACAGTTCAATAGTTACTAATGCATTATTATTATTATTATTATTATTATTATTATTAATAATAATAATAATAATAATAATAACAAACTTAATTTTATATAGTGACCCTAAAAGTAACACCTCAAGGCACTTTACAGACATAAATGTACAGCAGTAAAAGACACAAGGATAAATGTAAAAATTAAAACATATAAAATAATAATAATAATAATAATAATAATAAAAGATCTAAAAACTATATAAAAGTCAAATAAAATCAAATAAAAGCTACTCTATAAAATTAGTTTAAAAATATTTAGGGATTCTGCATTGCGAATATCAGAGAGTAAAGAGTTCCAAAATTTAGGTGTCAATGAAGAAAATGCCTGGTCTCCCATATATTTAAGCTGTGTTGACTGAGCAATTAAAAGATTAGCATCTGATGAGCGTACAGCATCTCTAGGAGTGTATGTGATTAAAAACTCAGATTAAATTGTGGTGGTAGACCATTCAAAGTAGGGATGTCCCGAAGAGCTTTTTTTGCCCTGGAGTCTGAGTCATTTGATTTTGAGTGTCTACCAATACCAAAACCTGATCTGATACTTCTACAGTATATACATATACTGTATATTTAAAGCCTGATTGGGAGGTAACGTCCGATTCCGATTGAGTATGAGACCACGTAATCGGGTCTGATATCCGATCACGTGATCAGATCTGGACATCATTAATTCAAAGTCTTGTTCACAAGCATGAGGATATTAAAATCAATTTAAAAACTGACTGGATGCCATTTCATATTTTTTTTAAAATAGGGGTCATGTGCTTAAAACCCAAAGTTAGTTGACATTAGTAAACTAGAGTTAACAACAAATGAATTCACAATTCCGAGTGTAAGGAGAACGTGAACAGCTCAGATGTTCGTGTTCAATATGTGGCAAATAATGGTAATTAAGTAAGGCATGACTTTAGCATTTTTAACTATTCATTTTATTTAAATGTATTTTTTAACAATATGAAATAATGAGAACCATGGGGATGCATCATCTTTATTGGATGCAATAATCTTAACACACAACAGGCCTGTTTTTAGTTTTTCCAAGTTGTCATTAAACACATATTTCCCAATGGAGAATATAATTGTGTTTTGCTTCCAGAACCCGTCTGTTGCACTCTATTGCTTGTCCTAAATATATATATTTTTAAAAATGATAAATACACTAAAGTTTAACAGATTGCAGACTCGTTCTCCAGACTGGGACCTTGCCCAGGGCAGCGCTGGAGTGTCATAACCCGAGTGTACTTCACACATGAAAGTTGTTCTGTACTCGCACACAGCGATGTACAGCAAAGCAGCTGGCATTAAGTTTGCCTCCATATGTCTAACTAGTGGCCCACATCCCAGTTTTACCCGAGCATAAGGCTGCAGTTCTGCTGCAACAGTGTAGCTGAGGATTGAGTTTTTGGAGATTTTATCCTAACGCTGACTGTAAACAACGCAAATGAGTATCGCCTTTGCAAGCATGTTAAACTACAGAAGCACACTCTACTGACCAGACCGTCTGATCAGTAAGATGAAAAAAAAAGATGTGTTTGCTTGTTGGCACAACTCCTTTATCAGATTTTTAAGGAATTAAGTGTTTTAGCTAAATTTCATCGAAGTATTGGAAGGAGTCCATAATGCGCTCGCCCCTCTTCTAAGAAAATTTAGAAAATTGTTCAAAGGTGGTCAAAAGAGACAGACTTGTGAAAATGTGCATAAGAAAAATGTGCTAAAGGACCTCAAAGGTCAAAAAACATACAGGTCAGTCATTCACTATGCATGGGAATGCATCCATAATGAACACCTGCAGAAGCTGAGAAAAAAAAAAGAGTAGTCAGTAAGGATTTATTCAATATATCAAAAGCCGCAGGAAATAATTATAATGCGACAAAATATTTTAAATAAAAGCTGGTATTTTTCATTTTGAAATAAGTAAAGTTAGTTAAATGTTTTAATAAAGTTGATATTTTAATGAATGCTAAAGGAGAAAAAATACATCTTAACTTTTGTTGAAGTAAATTGTTTCTTCAACTGTTTATTTTAAGTTACACTTAGGGTCTAAAGAGATAAAATTGTCTCTGTCTAAAAAAACTAAAATCTTAAAAGTGTCATATTTGAATATTTTTCACATTTTCACTAATAGATTTCTTTCCAGCATCAAAAAATCATTAATTTATAAGGAATGTAACCATTTAAATGACATTTAAATGGTTTAAGTTTAAACTAAATAGTTTCCATTTAAATTACATTTAAATGTACATAAAGCTGGTATTTTTTGTTTTTAAATAAGCTGGAATGTTTTCAATATGTATAAGAAAACAAATAGTTTCTTAACTTCTTAATTTTTTAAAGTGACATACTGTATAGGGTCTAAAGAAATAAAATTGTCTTGATCAAAAGTGTCATATTTTAATATTTTTTACACTTTCACTAACAGATTTCTTTGCCAGCTTCAAAAATGCATTCTACATAAAGACACTGGGCGACACAGTGGCACAGTAGGTAGTGCTGTCGCCTCACAGCAAGAAGGTCGCTGGGTTCGAGTATCGGCTCAGTTGGCGTTTTTGTGTGGAGTTAGCATGTTCTCCCTGCGTCCGAGTGGGTTTCCTCCGGGTGCTCCGGTTTCCTCCACAGTCCAAAGACATGTGGTACAGGTGAATTGGGTAGGCTAAACTGCCCGTAGTTTATGAGTGTGTGTGTGTGAATGTTTCCCAGAGATGGGTTGCGGCTGGAAGGGCATCCACTGCATAAAAAAGTGCTGGATAAGTTGGCGGATCATTCCGCTGTGGCGCCCCCGGACTAATAAATGGACTAAGCTGAAAAGAAAATGAATGAATGAATAATGCCACTGTTGTTGTTAATAATGAATCAAAGAAAACAATAAAACCTTTTTGTATTTTTTTTTTTTTTTTTGAAAATCAGTGGCCAGATACAAAAATAAGAATGCATCAAATTAATAATGCTCACTGATTTTTACATATTCATACACATACAAAACAAACTCTGATCTCCATGCCAGTATAGCCACACAATTTTAATTACATTATTTGAATTCCTTTGGCCTGCAGTGTTTATACCTAATGTAAAATAGCTTCATTTATTTTTAAAAAAATATAATAATCAGGGTGCAACAAAATGTAATAAAATGCAATAAAAAACATACACAAAATGCTGTTTGCATTAAAATATGACCACAAAAACTAAAGATCTAATTAAAGAAAAAGACTGATTTTCTAATAATGTTTGTAAGTGTCACATGTCTGCTGTGTTGTTTTGTGTCATGTGATGTTATGAAGTGTCAACATCCATGCACGTGAGTCCTGTTGCATACCTGTCAACATTGGGATGCGAAAATAAGGGAAAACCCCTAATTGCAATTATAAAGTAATTGAATCAAGTTATCAAATATCATTACCATTTTTTCCACTGTATAAGAAACAAATGAAGCTCTCATTTAGATTTTGCGTTTGATCACATTAAATAACAGAGGTGTCACTTTAAAATGCACAGATCTATATTGAAAGCATTTGATTGCCTTACTAACTGTTTATGCTCATTTAAGACAAAAATTTGTAGTGTTTAAAAGAAAACCCACCAAGATTGACATGTTTAGAAAGTATTATTATTATTAGTAGTAGTAGTAGTAGTAGTAGTATGTGTAAATGTCTGTTCAAACACGCACCGAAAACCCAGTATCCACTTTTTCTCTGCTTTAAATTGCATGTACAAAATCCATTAAGGAAACAGTATTTTTTATTCAGGATTTAATTGACACCCTTCATAGAACGATTGAAAATAAAGAAATATGGGTACATACCTTTACGGGATGATAACGGGATGGAATTGTAAAATACAGGAGAATACTGGGCAAAACATGAGGGTTGACAGGTATGGTGCTGTGTGCCAAGTGTGCCAAGTTCCTCTTGTAAGTGCATTTTTGTAAAAAAAAAAAATAGTGTTTTTTATTATCTGAGTCTCAATCATCTGTGGTGCGATCGTAAGGATGCAAAAAAAGAACAAAATCTAGATTTAAATAAAAACACAAACATCAGAAAAAATTGTATAAAACCCAAAATTATATCTAAATGTTCAATAAATCGTTGCAAAAATCTTATATATGTATTTAAAATATGGAATTTTGTCTTCTACCCCAAATCAACCTAAAATTTGAACATGTTTACACACTGTTTCCAATAAAACATCCCTCCACTTAATAACACCTGCAAGACTGCAGGTTACAAAAAACAAAAAAAAAAACAAAAAAAGAAAGAAAAAAAAACTGCACAAACGCTCTCTAGAAAATATAAAAAAAAACTACTCTCCCATGCTATCATGCAAAAAAAAAAACTATTTCCCACCCATAACAGCATGTGTCATATTTATTCTCTTTCTATCTTTCCCACCCTGCTTTTTCCTGCACACTGAAGAAGAGCACATACTTAACGCTTCCCACAACGCAGCGTTAACAAAAGCTCAACACGTCTGCGGCTCTGTGGATGTTCCTCAGCAGATCCGCCACTGTCTCGAGGCGTCGCGAGGATCCTCTAACGTACCTTATTAATTCTCTGTTCTTATCTCCTGAAGCTGGCTATCATTACAGCTCTATATATAGAGTCTCAGCGGGACCAAGGCAAGATGCACACACACATTAACATTAATGGCTCTGGGCTCTTCTCTGCTCAGGCGTAATGTACAAGTCGACAGCACACAAAGATACAGGAACTACACATACACTGATCACACAGAAAGCGAGATACACTCCTCGGCGTTCTGGTAAAATCAGCCTCAATTAATCTCAAATTAAATATGCTAATTACTCCAAAAAGAAAATAACAAGATCACTGCTGTTTGGGAAATAGAGCAACAATGTTGACATGTCAGCACAATTATTGGGTTTTTTTGGTTTTTATTCCTTCTATGTTATGATGTTGCAGGAGTATAATGATATTTTTGTTCGCATTTTAATGTTCTCAAAAGACTGGAGTGATATAAAGTGATTTTTTTTTAACAAATTAAGACTTTCTATTGAGTTTGTAAATGAATGATCAACAATTTCTCAAAATATTGCTGTTTTAAAGTGCTATAGGCTATATGCACAGCTACTGTTTTTTACCACACTGATAAACTTCGGGTGAATGGTTAATGTTTTTATACGGTTCTTTTTACAGTATTAATGTTGTAACATAATTAAAATATAATCAGTTGAATAGACTTAAACGTTCATTAAGTTGTTCAATTGTAAAACGAGATGAAAAGCCGTTTACATGCACACACCTGCCAGAATCAGCAGGCTAGCGCAGAAACTCTATGGAATATATTGGGGCAAAATAAATGTTTATATTTTAAAGACATGGCACGAAAACATGGAATTTAATGCAGTGCTTTTTGTACGTTCTGATACTTTAAAACATATATTAATCAGGCAGATTGTTGATTTTTAAAGAAAACAGACCTTAACGTGCCAATTTTGTGAAGACAAACAGTTTGCCGGAAATGCTTAACCCAGGTCACTGCAAAATTAAAAGTCCTTCCGCATACTACTGCAAATACCCTAATCAATTCAATTCATCTTTAATTCTATAGCGCTTTTACAATGTAGATTGTGTCAAAGCAGCTTAACATAGAAGTTCTAGTAAATTCAATCTGTGCAAGTCCAGTTTTCAGAGTTGAAGTTCAGTTTAGTTCAGTTTAGTGTGATTTAATTTTCACTGCTAAAAGCTCAAACACTGAAGAGCAAATCCATTGATGCACAGCTTCACAAGTCCTAAAAAGCTAGTGGTGAGGAACAAAACTTCACCAATTGACAAAAGTGAAGGGAAAATAAACGTTGAGAGAAACCAGACTCAGTTGGGCACCACCATTTCTCCTCTGATCAAACTTCTTGTGCAGAGCTGCACATTCATAATACGGTGAAGTAAAAGATAAAAGCAACTGTTGGCTTTTTCAAGTATCCGATAAACAAATACAGGCAAAACAAATAAATACACACTTAATAATCTGTATGATTAATTCATGATATTAAAGTAAAAATATTTTTTAGTAAAGCTTGTTGAGACAAAGATACTTGTATCTATAAATAATTATATTAACAATTTAATTAATTCATTTATTACTAAGTTAAATGAATTAAAACACTTGCAGACTCAAAACAGTATAATAGTATCATGAAAAAAGTAGGGATGTAGCGATGAATCGATACAATTCACGATACTAAACTCTTGATTTTTTTAGCAAAATTATTTGAAGCAAATTTAGGCTGAAAGCCCTTTCATTTTTTCTTAAATGCTGCTATTTTTTTATTTATTTTTTTGCAAAATAGTATATTTTCTGCCATACTAAATTGCTATTTTAAAAACAAAAGCCCCCCTCCAAAAAGATGAATTAATTAAACTAAAGAAGACTCAGTAATACAAACAAACTAAAACTGTGACTGCACTGGGATTTTACATATTTTTAAAAAGAAATATCAGCATTTCTATGTTTTTTGGCAATAACTGAGATCTTTGCGCATACAATGTCATCTGCTGATGAAAAAACTCTTTCACAGGGGACTGAGATGGCTGGTGTGGAGAGGAAAGCCTTTCCTAAACCAGAGAGCAGTGACTGGCATAAAATATTGATTCTAAACTTACTAATAATAAAGTAGAATAGACACAGGAGTTGAACATGATTGTGAAGGTTATTAATTAATATTACTAGTATAATTAATTAGTATAAGTATTGTGTGACAATCTTGAACATTTTTAAATATTTAATGATAATAAGCAAATTATTGAAATATGCATAAACTAATTTGAAAAGGAGAGGGTAAAACAATCTAATACCTGTTTCTGTAGCAGAACATCTTTCTCTTTCAGTCTGAACAACATCACACTTTCACTTTGAAGAGACTGATGCACTTGTTTGGAGCAAGCAGTGCTTCAAATCATCCAGTCCGAGAGGTTTGACTTGCTAATAGTTTTTTTTTTTTTTTACTCTGTCATTATTGTCATTACTGTCATTTTATTTGGTTGTTGCTAGATCGGATAAGTTTGTGGCCGGAAGTAAACGGGAATTATTTCTATTGTTTATTAAATTTCCCATTTATTATATTTTATTAATGTTTACCCCCACCCCAATCGTAAAACCAAGCGTCACTGTAATGTAAAAACAGTAGTTGTACCGAGTATTATTTGTTATCTATTAAATTACCTAATAAATTGTATTTTTTAACGCCAATTCCCCACCCCAACTCTAAACCCAACCGTCACAGTACTGTAAAAATATTAATTATTGTTATACAGTGTCACAAAAAATAATGCTATATAAATGTGCATATCACACTTCCGGCCAGCCGTATTTACTCTGTCGCTCCACCTCTTGCTCGCTGCTGATGTGCAGGTAAAGCGAGCTTGCACCTGTAAACACGGCACCTCCTCTGTTAAAAAATGTATTGCGATTCATTCAACGTTTCAACCAGTTTGAATCATCACATATTCGAATCGATTTTCAACCAACTCACAGTGAATCGTAGCATCCCTATGAAAAGTGTTATAAAATGCAACAACAAATGACGATAAAACATTTCTACAAAGGATCCAAAGTAAATTTCTTTGAATTTGGAAAGTGGAAAGATTTGACGTGAATCATTCATTCACTGACTTCTCAAAAAACTTCTCAGCAAGTAACATGTGAAACATTTGGAAAACAATTAATATGCTAATTACAGCAAAAAAAAAAAGAGGTCAGTTTTAGTTTCAAATACACAATCACTGATATGTCATCAAAATTTCCTTATTTCTCTTTTTCTGTTTCAATATTTCATGAATATAAAACAGGCTCTTATGCTATTCTCTAGTAAAAGAAAAGCCCTCTACGGAGATTGTGAAGTGCTTTTTTTCCTTTTCTTTTTTTTTTTTATTTTTTTTTTACAAATGTAGACTCCCACAGAGTTTGCTAATGAACAATCACCAGGGACTCCCTGATGGGTATTGTGTTCAGATCCATTCCTGACAGTAATGCGAAAGCCGGATTACTTCTGTTGAGCCTTTTTGCAACATTATTTCCTCGGATGGTATCCTAACCTTCCATTACAATTTTTATATTTACTATTCACGCACCATTTTTGGGTTTTACGACTAACATCCGTCCATCTAGAGGCACACTTTAGCTTTTGTTTGGCAATGTCTGGTAAGAACAAAGTGTTTTATGGAGCAGCTCAGAGAGGCCTCATTGCTCACTCAGCTTTCTAATTGAAAACTCCCCTCCCTCTGGGTGATTTCAGCATATGGAGCCGGGGGTCTGGGACAGCCGGAGGGTCATTTCAGTGCTGGGTTTACTAGTGTCAGAATGTGACCTCTCTTGCTGCCCCTGGTGCTGGACACGCTCATCCATGTAGAAAACAAAGGCAAGTCCAATGGCGTTTTTCTAGACAAGCTGCTTGACAAATAGTAGATTGATGGCAGTTTGTTCATGAAATTACAATTCTGATCGATTGAGTTCATATGTGTGCATTAAGGTTTAGTCATTACATGATCATGTGAGGGATTTGATGCACATGGAAGATCATGATTAAAATGATGTTCAATAAATCTCAGGTGTTTTTTTATTACTAAATGTTGTTTCAAGTTGAGTTTTCATCTAGAAAAGAAGTACACATAAATCCAAAACTAGCATGTTGTTGTTTTCAGCTCACAATATTGTGGTGAACAATTCATCTGTGCATGTCATTAAGAAAAAGTTTGCCTTTCTAATCTGATATTGAAATCTAAAAATGAACTTCCTGTTTGTTTTCAGTTAATTTCTCAGATTACCTCTGTCTGAGGTATTGGGCGTGTTCAGTGTACTTAACCACGCGACTCTTACTGTCAGTTTTCACAACAGCTATGTCAACGCTATGACAACAAACAGAAAAGGTGAGGAAGATGTGTCTGTTAGGCTGTAATAACTCTCCCGAAAACCTTTTGCCAATCATTTTGGATGAAATGCCAACTTTACCACATCCAATCATCTAATCAATAGAAAAGGAAGCCATACCCACTGTTTTTTTTTTCTTTTCTCTAGGAACTGCATCACAATACAAAAAAGAGAAAAAAAAGCAGCTTTTGGTTCATGCAGACTTTAAGATATTAACTTTTTATTAGTACTTAAAAACTATGATCTTATTACATCCCTAATCCTACTTAATACCTATACACCTAATACTTGTACGCTATAAACCTTCTCATTTAATGTTCCAGGCTGGTGCAATTCCCACATGGACTGCTGATCATGAACTTGTAAACAACTACTTTAAACACATACCTTCCACTATCCCCTGAACCCCTGTGAACAAAACCAGGATGCCCTCTTCTCTCTTCCCACCACACAACAACCTCAAAACATTACGCAATTCTGAGTGTGCCTCATACAGGTGAGCAGGCTTGACAAACCACCCGTAGAAAGCCCACTCTTTCATCTCTCTGACACTTTAACCAGCACTTGTTCCAGTTTTGCACCAGACACTTTCTTGCAATCCACCAAATTTCTTTTAAAAATCATAAAACTTAAGCATTTATACATTCTGAAAAATAAAGGTACAAAATCTGTCACTGGGGAGGTACCTTTTCAAAAGGTGCATTTTTGTTTCTAACAGGTCCTTAAAAGGTACATATTAATACATAAAAAGTACCTCACAGTAACTTAAAGGTACAAAAGCCAACCTTAAAGGTACAAAAGTTTACACTAAAAGTACTAATGTCCACCAGTATGGTACAAAAGTGTACCTTTTGAAAAGGTACCACTTCAGCAACATATTTTGTACCTTTATTTCTAAGAGTGTAAAGTGTGATTCACACAGGTGAGTGGGCTTGACAAACCACAAGCAAAAACACTCTTCTCTCTATAAAAAAAACACTCTCCCCCCTCCTAACTCAATCACTTGATTTTCTGAGCACTAGCCTTTCCTGTGTGTAATTAGCATTTATTTTGTGTATTTCCTTTTCTTGTTAAAGCACTGAATTCCTCCTCAACTGTAAGTATCTTTTGACAAGTGTCTGCTAAATGACTAAAAGTAAATGCAAAACCAACTGTTACCTTCCTAAATATTAATAAGCAGCTAATTAACAGTTCATTGTGTAATAGTCTCAGTTAATTGTGTGTTAATAGTGTGAAATGTAGATTACAATAAAGTGTGACCAAAAAAGAGAGATTTATCTGCTGTATAATGTTTTAATTAATTATTCACAATGTTTACATATATACACACTGCAGTCTAAAAGTTTGAATTACCCCAGAATATAATGTTGTATTAATAATTGAACATACATTATGCCAGAAAGAACAAAGCCTCTTTATTTATGTGAAGTTTACATGTAAACTAATTTCAAGAGGATCATGTGCTTTTGATTGACCACGGCTGGTCCCGCATTAGCGAACACATGATTCACCAATCAGATGATTCCTAAGTCAACATAAATAACCAGAGTTTATCTCAGTTATCTTCGTCTTAAAGAATACCCCTTCCACTCCTATTCCTTATCCCCTTTCCTAGATAGGAGGGCACGGCGTACCAATGGTTACCACTGTTGCCTCACAGCAAGAATGTCACTGGTTCAAGTCTTTATCAGGCCAGTTGACTTTTCTGTGTGGAGTTTACAAGTGTTTCCTATGCTTGCGTGGGTTTCCCCCGGGTTCCCCGATTTCCTCCTAGGACATAACATAAGTGAATTGACCAAAAAAAAAATTGGCACCATAGATGAGCTCTTAGTCAGCTGTATATCTCTCCATAGCAATCTCTAATTTTTCCTTAGCCATAAATAAGCAGGGGAGTTCTTGAGATCTACCTGAGCTCATAAGATCCTCAATCCCTTGGCTCCCTCCCAGGACAGAATGCCAAACACACTTTATAATCAATCATCAGCTTAGTGTGAACTCTTAAAATGAAGAAAAAAAGGGTTAAATATTTTTCAATTATCATTTGAATGTAGATAAGTTTTGTAAAATGAAGCAGACATTTTAAAAAGTACAGATGAAGTAGACTGAGTCCATCAATACTCCTAAGGCTGGCATATTGATTTACATCTTCATGGGTTTAAAAAACTTATCAGATAAGTTTTTTTTATGAACGTATATGCTGTTGAATGTCTGATTAACATGTTATTAGCTCATAGGGAAAACATGAAAGCCAGAAAAATTGCGAGGAAAGATTGTACTGGAAATCTTGTTAATGGAGATAATCCAGATCCAGATAAAAACTGAATCATTCAGTTAAATGAGCTGCGGGTTTCTGCTTGCACAACCAATGGCAAACAAGTGAGGTATTTGGAAATTATTTAAAACCAAATCATAGTTTTTTCAATTCCATTTAAAGCCACTCATAAACACCTTTAACACCAATACAGTAAGTAAAAATGTCACAATCACACAGCAACAGCTGTTATTTACAAAGAAAAATGATCGATCAGCAGCTCATAAACAATAATACAGTTGTGCAATCAACTATGATGTAAACATCTGAAAGAGTTGGATGCAGAATTGCACCAAGCCTCAAAATGAAATTCCAAGGCAGAGTCTGAGCCCCCAGGCTATTGGGAAACTAGAAAATGTCTACTTTCCCGCAATTACTGCTGTAATAATCTCAGAGGACCAAAGCCATAGTAGCATTGTGACAAACATGATCGTTTAAGCTATTTGCATGCAGGGATAATTAGAAAATATGCTCTGATTAGCCTCAAATAACCATATCTCGTGTACAGCCGCACAATAAGGAAGACTCATTAGGTAACATGACTAATTGGCATTAATATGATTTAGACATGTAGCAGCACAAGGGTGCACCGACGCCGTATATTAATAGTTAGCACTAAACATAAAACGCTGAAAAGGAGAGACTAGCGGACCTGGAGGCGATGTCAGCTGCGCTTTGCATCTGTGAAAACTAAATCTGGAATGACAGACTGGTAGGTAACAAAACAAACACATCTTCTGGTGAATATCCCCATGCACTACAGCTGAAGTGCAGGAGACCAACGCGTATGTAACCACTTATCAGTTCTGCTGTTGTTCTGATAAAACTAAAAAGGCATTTTTTTTTTAAATTGAAGTCCACCGATCAAGGCGTTTTTGGAGGCAATTCCTTAAACGAGAAGTAGATTAGAGACCGCATGGAGATTAAGCTCATTGGAAGTGTAGAAGAACCATCTGGGCATTCATAGGACCCCGGGTTTAATTAATCTCATAGCAGGGGGAGGGTAATAAGCACTCTTACCCAAATCAGCATTTTAGCACGATAGAGAAAAAGAGAGAGAGAGAGAGTAAGAGAGATTGGAGGGAACAGGAAAGCAGCGGTGGCTGTTGTGAAGACAGCAGCAAGGTTGAAATAGAGCATACAGCCTACAGGGAAATTAGCACTGTGTGCGCCATGATGAATGCCCCATTGTGTCTTCTGAGTGCATGGGGGAGCGAAAAAAGAAAGAAAAATGTCTGGCTGAAATTATGAAGTGCTCCCCTTTTTATCATCCTCGTGCCCTTGTCCGCGAGTTTTCCCTGGAAACGTGGAGCTGGGAAGTGTTTTAATGAATGTTGTTGAGCTGGCCATTATCAGCAGGTTCTAGTATGTGTGTGCACATATTGAAGTGGAATCTGGAACCACCAGTTCCTATTGCTCATCATTAGAAATTAATGAGCAAAGCTTCTCGTGGTGCTACATTCTGTAATTTTATTTATATTTAAAACTGAGTTATCCAGCACTGCCTGTGGTCCATTTACAGGTCTGGTGTTTTTGATGTAATTTGTGGAAAAATGTGTGATAAATTGCACAACATGCACAAGCGTAATCATTACAAATAGAAAACCACGCACAGTTCTGCATTCTATAATAAGGTTGATCTTGAGGAAGCGAGTGGTTTTCTGGCTATGTAACATCAGACAGCTTTCATTTAGTCACAAGTCATGTCATCAGACCAAAGAGTCACACTCTGGTGATATAATTGCTTTTCTTGAGGCTTAGACTATGCTAAGCATAGAGGAGACAGTTTGTGTGTTTACAGTATGTGTGCAGTATGTTTATAAATAGAGTCATTTTTAAATACTGATCAATAGGCAAAACAGTTAATAAGCGGCAAAAGTCAGTCCAAGGCACTCGAAAAATGTGGAAAAAATACTAAAAAGCCTTTATTGACATGGCTATTCCTTAAAACTGTTCCTATGCGTTTCGGCAAACACTTGCCTTCATCAGGGTAATGATAAGTATTTATTTTCAGATGATTTTCCTGACAAATGTATAAATACTTTGACTCTTCTGTTTGTTTGACCATCACAGGCGTGAGCTTTGGCTCATATATGATGTGAATTAGAGATGGGACTTTCCATTTCTAAGCCATTTATTCATTCATTTTCCTTTCGGCATAGTCCCTTTATTAATCTGGGGTCGCCACAGGGGAATGAACCGTCAACTTATCCAGCATATGTTTTATGCAGCGAATGCCCTTCCAGCCGCAACCCATCTCTGGGAAACATCCGTACACACTCATTCAAATTCATACCATATGGACAATTTAGCCTCCCCAATTCACCTGTACTGCAGGTCTTTGAACTGTGGGGGACCCAGAGAAAACCCACTCGAATGCAGAGAGAACATGCAAACTCCTATCTCCAACCAATTAAGAAATGATTATTTTTGTTTGTTGTTGCAACTATCTTTTAATGCTTTTCTCAAAGCTCTAATGCAAGTGATTATTAAACCCACTATGGGGTTTTCATCAGAAACTAATCATCTGAAAACTTTCACGCTCAAGAGCTAACGACAATCGTTGTGGCGAAGGTACATAGCATTTCCGTTTCCCCCAACCCCCCACCCCCCTCGGGGAACGAAGGGTTACTTTAGTAAGAAAGAAACTTCCACTATAGGGAAATCTATGGAAAACGCCTATACCCAGAACTCGGGCTCACCAGCAGGCATGCCAACAACGTAACGGGCCTAACATCTGACTCTTCCGCTGAGTCAGATGCTGGGGGCCTCAGAGGATTTCTGCAGGGCTTGCCAAACGGGGAGCTGAACTGACAAAGCTAATAAAGCACACGCATCTTCATGTTAGGAAAAATGTCGCAGCAAGCGTGTTGCAACACCCCAACGAATTGTTTCATCAATAACAAAGGGTTGGTAAGCAAGGGAGATGGCATCCACTATCCAATGGGCCAACCTCTGTTTAGATACGGCACTTCTCTTCTGCCCATCACCGTAACAGACAAAGAGCTGGTAAGACGATCTAAAGCTCTGAGTGCGGTCCACAAAGGTTTGCAAAGCGCAAACAGGACACAATAATGAAAGGGCTGGGTCTGCCTCCTCTGCGGGCAGCACTTGCAGGCTCACTACCAGGCTCACTACCTGATCCTTAAACAGTGTGGTAGGAACCTTGGGCTCATAGCTGGGTCGCGGTCTAAGGACGACATGAGAGTTGGCCACTCCGAATTCTAGGCAGGAGTCACTGCCTGAAAATGCCTCCAGGTCCCCAACCCTCTTAATCGATGCCAACGCGACCAGCAGAGCTGTCTTCAAGGACAGAAATCACAAGGATACTGAATTGAGTGGCTCGAAGGGATCCACACATAGGCTTGTTAGCACTACCGCAAGGGGGCATGAGAGGGGGGTGGGTGGAACCCTATGATGAGGTTATGTCTCCACCATGGGGGGGTGGGGGGCATTGCGAGGAGGGAGAGTTCTGATATCCAGGTTCAGTTGGGCCAGAGTGGCGCAACTAGCAAGACCTGCTCCTCGACCTCCCTGACTTTGCACAGTAACTGCGTGAGTAGGGTTACTGGGGAAAACGCATATTTGGATGGCTCGGTGGGAGGGAGTGGTCTTACGACAGTGTCGCCGAACAGGCCAGCCTGGGATATGGGTGAGTTAGGAAAGCGAACTTTGTCATTATCACGCACAACCCTTTTTTGAAGCATGAGGGTAAAACGTAAACGCTGTTATGAATGTATTAAAACATATTCTTGTTTATTGTAAAAATGTATAATGACGGAAAAAAAACATACATATTTGCATCTCCTGACTTCTGTGTGCAGCCATGCTGCCACATGGTGTATTCTGGGAAATTTTCTTAGCCCTTGGTTTCGTGTGCAGTCGTGAAAAATCTCAGTTTCAAGGGCTATCTAGCCCTTCCCCCTAGCCCTAAGCCTACAAGCTAAAGAGAATTGGGACACCCCTACTACTACACATGAACCCACAAAATGAGGGGTAGGGGTAAGGGTGATAGCTAAAGGGTAGAATTGGGATTAAGCCTACAGTAAGTATGTTAAAATAAAATGATTCCCCAGAAAAGTGTGGCTATATTTGTTTGACCATCACTGGCAATGTTAACCTTTTCTCAGAGAATGGCATTCATTTGAGGCAGGACTATAGTTGCGTCCCAAATGGCACACTATACACTATGTACTCATGCACTATGTACTTATGCACTTACACACTCAACAGGAAAGTATATGTATGTAGTGGCGTCCCAAATGGCACACTAATGTTATTTTACTAAGCGGAAATTTAAACCGTTTCCCTGATGACGTTTGACGGTTGTCAAATCAGTAAAATGAATGAGCAAACAATCAAATAATATCTGCCGTGAGTACAACCACATTCACCAACGGGAGGCGCTATAATCGCTCTCGCAGGAGAAATTTGCTTTCACCATCCAAAATAAATAAAGTTATCCAACATGTGCGCCCGATAGCTCTGCCCCTTCCGCTACGTAAGCAAACCTGTGGCCGATGAGTGCGTGGTGTCCATCATTACACACTTGATTTTACCGGCTGAATGAGTGCATCATCCGGGTAATTAAAGTGCACTCATTATTTTTAGAGTTTTCAGTGTGAATGCACTACTTACACTATTTATACTACAAAATGGCGTAGAATAGTGCACGAGTATGCGATCTAAGACGCAGCTTATCTGTATCTCCAACCAACAGATGGAAACTTCCTTTTAACACTTTTCTTAGAGTTTTACCGCATGTGATAGTACAGGAAAAAAACTGCATTACAGACAGACAGTTTGCCTTGTCAATATGTTTGTTAAAATGTATGTTTAAATGATAAAATACTGTTTACTATGCCATAAAAAATCTTATATGTATAAAAAACTCTGACTTTTTTATTAAAAACTGCCTGACAACATTAAATTAGGCTCAAATGGTGACATGGACTTGGGGCAGCCAAAAGAAGTGTTGAGGAAGCCTGTTTGAAAACAACCACTGTTTGCAACTTTTATGAAATTAATGAGAAGTGATTGTGGACAAAAATGACACATTATGTATGAGAGAGAGACATGTTGAGTGTTTGTACTTAATTAAATAAGTAAAAGTGGTCACACTTTACAATAAGGTTCATTAGTAATGTTAATTAATGCATTTACTAACTTGAACAAACAATAAACAATACATTTAATACTGTATTTGTTCATGTTAGTTAACGTAAGTTAATGAAAATACAGTAGTTCATTGTTAGATCATGTTAACTCATGGTGCATTAACTAATGTTAACAAGCATGGACTTGGATGTTAATAATGCATTAGTAAATGTTCAATTATGATTAATAAATGCTGTACAAGTGTCGTTCATGATTAGTTCATGTTAGTAAATGCATCAACTAATGAACCTTATTGTAAAGTGTTACCGTAAAAGTATTGTCTGAATATGTGAATCCTATGAAAAGTGCAACTGCTGTGGCTCTTTTGTTTGACCATCACAATCTGCCAGAAAAGATCCCATCTGATTCAAACAATGGTGTAAGTTGGGAGCGAGGCTGTTTCTCCAACCAAAAAAAGACTCCCTTTTCAACATTTACAAAATTGGTGAGACATATATATATTTAATGAGTTACATCTTTTAAAAAGTGCAAGAAAAATTTAACTATCATGTAATCTGGTGGTTGTGTGTACAAAAATAATGTTTGCTTTTTTTGGCAATATGATGGTTCACTAGAAATTATACAAATTGGTGTACAATGTTGAGTTTATGTGTGTTTATGTATGTGTGTGCGTTAATGCATGTCCTGATCATTCCCACAGTGCTTCCCAAAGCAAGCCGGGGCTTGTTAAATAATTTAACCCCCAGAGTCAAGCATTGGAACAGCTTGAGTGAGTTTTGGAGGGAGCTGTGCTAAAGCCTGGTGGTCCCCATCTGCGGCTGTGGAGGGTCCCCAGACGACCTGTCGCTTAAGAGTGTCCAGAAACAGACTCTCTTCACATAATTGGGCTTACGCTGCTTCAACGTTTAATTACTGCCTGAAGGATCTAATAATGAACACACCTAATCCAAAGCAAAATAGCGGGATTTGATAAAGATTAAGAAGATTATTCCACAAAAGATCTACTGCTTCGGTAACACTGTCTGTATATGATATTTGCACACTTCGGAATAACTGACAAATATGCTGTGTATTGTTTAAAGCAAGTGCACAGAAAAAGAAGGAGCACATGAAAGTAAATGTCTGATTAATCTTGTCATCTCATGACAACACTAATAAGTGTCTTTACAAGGTCATATTCAGAGAACACAAAAACATACACATACAAATGAAGCAAGCAACATTTCTAATGTGAGAATGTTTAGAAAAGAGTTAATGAATAAGCTATATAAAACTGCAGAAAACTGCAAAATATGATTATTATAAATTTACGGGGAAAAAAACGGATTTATGCTGAGTTCAGACTGCATGATTTACAAAGTAGTCGTGTCACAGATGTTTTCACACTGCATGACTATCTGAGGTAGTGTTCCGTCGGAGCTGTGTTTACTCTGTAGGATGGATCGGTGGCAGGAAGTTTCAAACTACATGATTTTAAAATAGGAAGAATTGCTGACAATGTTGTCCAAACTACATCTCACAACCAAACACATGAAAGAATTGATATGAAAACAACAAAGTCACGTAATATACATTTCATTATTACCTACATAATAAAAAAGGCTTTAGTGCGGTAGAAAAGGTGCTTATTTTGCTCACCTGGCTTTTGAGGGGAATTAACAATTTCTTCTCAACTTTTCTTTACTTTTCGACGTGGTTGTGATATTGCTTAGATGACACATCATACAGACACGGGTGCTCCTACAAAATTTACACTAGTTTGTCCTCCAAACTGAAAATGGGAGCTTTTAACTTCTCCCCCAACCTCCCACTGGCCTGCAGGTACCCACACTAGTGATTGCTGCTCTCTCATTGGCTGCTGGTAATCAATAATGTTATTTTCAATCAGAACACATTTCACACAGCATGATTTGTATCGCTGACAGCTCCAGATATTTAGCATGCCAAATATCGTCTGTGACTCATTAGCATTTCTCTCAGATCGCCTCCTTGATAGTTCATACTGTGTGATTGTCACTCAAGCAAACGAGCACCGATTTGCCTCTGATTTCTCAAAACCAGTCGGTGAGTCAAAATCAGGGCTAAAATCAAAAGTCTGAACTCGGCCTTGTAGTGTGTTCATAAAATGATTTAAAAAAATAATAAAGAAATAAACAAACAAAAAACTTCATGCACATTTTTAACTCATCAATTTTTAGAAGTAGTCTTAAAAAGCACTGCTTTAGCAGATTTAACTTTACCTGACACAAGCTAATCTCCCGCAATTCAGATTCTTGACCTTTTCCCCCACAGAATTAAGGTTTCACACCTTCATATTTTAATCTGAGAAAAAAAAATCGGAATGGAAAAATAAATTACTATAAATTCAGAGTTGCAAGGTAAAATTCTGAATTGAAAGGCAGTCTAGAAACTTACAATTAAAAATTAAAGTCAATTGTGACAAAAAAAAAAGTCAGAAGTGCAAGATTTCATTTTATTTTCCTTCAGCTTAGGCCTTTAATCATCAGGGGTTGCCACAGCGAAATTAACTGTCAACCTGTCCAGCATATGTTTTACACAGCGGATGCCCTTCCAGTTGTAACGTAGTTCTGGGAAACATCTACACACTCTCACACATACACACTACGGCCAATTTAGTTTATTCAATTCACATATAGCGCAAGTCTTTGGACTGTGGGGTAAACTGGAGCACCCAGAGGAAACCCACATGGGGAGAACATGCAAACTCCACACTGAAAGTCCAACTGACTTAGCCAGGACTCGAACCAGCAACCTACTTGCTGTGAGGTGACAGTGCTAACCATTGAGCCACAGTTTCGCCCAGAATGTTAAATGTATAAGCACAATTTGTTTGAAATAGAGTCAATTGTGAGATAGCCCTAAACTAAAAAAAAATAGAATTACAAGACAACAATATAGATTTATATACAGAGAGAGAGGGTTTATATCTTGTAATTCTAGGTATATATTTTAGAACTTTGATTTGCTTTCTCTAAATTGCAATTTTATTTCATGATACATGTAGAAATATTTCATTATAAAAAGTACTTGGATGGGAGACCACTTGGGAATATCAGGAGCTGTTAGTGTGAGAGTAATAAGAAAAAAGCAGTATCATAAACATAGGTTTCACACAACTAGCTATCATGTATTAAAAAGAACATTGCAGCTTTGCAAGCAACATGTTTTGAGTCACTTGAGATACCGAAGACTACTTGCAGTATCAGTGATCAGCAGTTCTATTCGTAAAGTCCATAAAATCCTTCCAGTGAGCCAAATAAGGAAGAGGTCGAGACAGAGCAACTCTAACAGCTTTTTTAGACAGCAGGAATGTCCAGGTCTTCCTCCACTGCACAAAAAACTGAGCAAATTCTTTCCTGGATTTCCAGAAAAGCTAATCTGCGCTGTTTACACAAAAATATGAAAGAGAGACTCGAGTCTTACTACACAACACATACAGTAGATTTAGTTCTCAGAGGTGAAAAGGTTAATGCACAGAATGTCAGAAATCTATGTCAGCCCTCATTTTCAGCCTCACATAATGTATCAATTGACTGTCACGCAGAAGTCGCTGGCTTCATTCACTCCTGTCTTCTTGATGATAAAGACAGATAGTGAGTTTAATAAGGAACTATAGCTTGACTTCCAAAGGAAATGAGTGTTTGCATTACAAGAAAGTGGTGAAATAAGACACTGCGTCTAAATAATATACAAAAAGTAACCGCATTTTTTTTTTAAACAAAAGTGCATTCTTTGTTTAGCTATAATATAAAAGTAACTAAAAAAAGACAAAAATATCACAATTTATTTACTTTAGGATACTTTTATTTACTACTATTAATAATGGTACTTATAAATGGTAATACCATCACGTAATAATAATAATAATAATAATAATATTAATAATAATAAATGATTATGATTTTTTCTTATTATCATTCATTCATTCATTTTTTGGCTTAGTCCCTTTATTATTACGGGTTTGCCACAGCAGAATGAACCGCTAACTTATCCAGCATATGTTTTACGTAGCAGATGCCCTTCCAACTACAACCCATAACTGGGAAATATCCATACACACACATTCACACACATATAGGCATGGGCCGGTGTAAGATTCTGACAGTATGATAACCTTAGTTTAAAAAATCACAATTTCACTGTGTCACGATATTCGAATTATTGCTCTAAAATATGTTTTTTTTTAAATGTCTTGGTAAAAAAGAACAACATTTTCCCCTTTAAACACAATATATTTTATTTTAAGAAACATTTAAAATATTGGAACAGTTGCTTTTAATGTTGATGATCCTTTTCATCTGGAGATACTATTGCCTTAAAAACAAAATACATTTTTAGTGAAAAAAAAACGACGAAAATAATAAAAAAAACTCTTACATACATTGTAGGAATGGTATTAGTAATGGGTCGTTCTTAAACGGTTTGTTCATTTTGAATGAATCTTTTGTATGACTCGAGAACGATGAGTCCTCTCAGGTAGCGATTCGTTTATCTGTGCACGCGCACAATTGTGCAGGTGGAGCAGAAGATTAGTTCCTTTTTCGAGTTTTCTATCGGGTTTGAGTTGTTCATTCATCACGTGAAAGACAGAAGCCAGTCATATGTATATAGAGCTGGAAAAAGATTTGATCCATGTGCATTGCTTAAGCTTATATGGGTCTGTTTGATATGAACGAACCACTTGAATTTAAAGACCTGTCAGAAGAGGTGAGCTGACATAATTATAGACAAAAGACCAGGTAAACAATAAATGATTATTTTCTCTTTCTTATAGCATTCTAGTTATGATTTGTTTGTAGTGTGATCGTAAACCTTCAACTGTTTTGTATTTTTATGTGATATATTACTATTGTTATTATTACTTATGTATTTTACCTTATGTATTATTTATTGCTGTGACTTTTAATTGTTAGAATAGTTTTTTTTTTTATCTGTTCTGAACTTGATCTGTTTTTTTTTTTTTTTTTTTTTTTTTTTTTTTTTTTGCCATGATATAGCCAGAGAAGCTGTAATGGAAATTAACTCAAAATTATCTCTTTCCTTGTAGATGAGTTTGAAAGTAACTCGTAACATTTTAATAATATTTTGGCAAATTGAACGAAAGGAATGAAATGATTAGAAAAAAGATTTGTTCATCGAAATGAATGAGACTTAAAGGTCCAAGTCAGTAAAATGATCCGAACTTCCCATCACTAAACGGTATAACATAGTTTTGGCAGTTTTAAAACCTTGACCAAACCGCGGTAGACCTTGAAAATAGTTATTGTCCCATGCCTACACACATACACTAAGGTCAATTTAGCTTACCCAATTCACCTATACTGCATGTCTTTAGACTTAAGGGTGAAACCCGAGCACTCGGAGGAAAACTCTCACAAACACAGGAGAACATGCAAAATCCACACAGAAACGCCATCTGAACCAGCCAAAGCTCGAACCAGCGACCTTCTTGCTGTGAGGCAATTTTATTAATATTATTTTGATTAATATTAATTATCATCATCCACCTCACCTGTAAAAGAACATAATATTTTGTCAGTAAAATCTATATTATTATATTTGGTTATGTGGCAGTTATTTTTTTTCCAAGTGCAATAATTTCTAACATTGTATTTAAATATGTGTAATATTAATATATAAATATTAATATAGAACAATTGTACTATTTGTAATACTTTTAATACCATTACATATTTATTATTGTTACTACAAATATATTTTATTTATATATTTTATTTATATATATTTTATATTTTATGCAGGTCACCTGGACACATACAGAATGTTTTGTCATAATAATGATCATTTCTAACAAAATGCTATTAAACATAAAATATTATCCTAAATTTGGTGGAAATATTTGATGTGAAAAAAAAAATCAATTAGTTGCACATTAAAGATTAAATTAAATGAATCAGTGAGCATGACAGGTGTGAGCTGCCTACAGATGCAGAAACACCTCCACTGACTCTATTCCACTTTCGCCTGATATATGAGGCTCTGCTTTCAATCTAAATTACACAGCGACAATAAAGAGCAGGAATATGAGAGGCTCACGGTGAAGAGCGGCTTGTGCTTACAGGCAGACGATGTGAATGCAGAGACTGACCTCTGCTAAGTCAATCAAACGGCTCTGCGGCTCACAGATGAATGGATTAACTGAACTGACCCTGCGACTGACCGGTAAACAGCTCCATCCACCTCACAGCCAATATCTATAACTTCCTGCTCTACAATGAATGGTAGACAACAGGTAAAGATTAAAAACACAGATGAGTCCAGCCATACATGTCAAACAACAAGGGCCAATTTTGTCATTCTTCCATCACAATGAGTAATTGCAAAGAGTACTGTTCTGATATTAAGCAAAAGACTGTTGAGATTCTCAAAACCGAAAACAATAAAACTATGAAAATTCACATTTCCACCATTAGGCCAATAGTTCCTATCAAATGGAAATGTTATGATTGTGTTTGTATTATCTTGCAGTATGTTTGGTATAGTATTGCATATTGGTAGTGATAAATTGCAAATTATTGCATCTTGCAGTCAGAAAAAGCAAACTGGTTGAAATTAATGGTTATATTTACTTTACAATTCACATATACCAGGAATTTTTTTGTGTACATTCACAGCTCATATCGATAGCTGTTATGAGAGAGAGACAGAGGAGGGCTCTGAAAGCAATGTCTCTGTCCTTGTTTTTGACGTGGAATTTTATCCACAATTCATGTGTTGTACTATATCATCTTTTTGGAACAATATTCAAATCAACTCACTCATGACGTGTGCATAGATATACAATCTTACAACCGTTTGAATTTGCACCTTCTACGCCCACCTTAATGGCACACGTTATTATATGCATCATTACATTCAGCAGAAGAAAGAAACTCAAAGGTTTAAAACCACAGGAGGGCGAGTAAATTATGGAGTAATTTACATTTTTTCCAATTAAAATGTTCTGTGGTATATATTTGACATTGTCAACTACCCTTTAACTCTACCCCACCAAGAAAAAAAAAATTGGATTGGATTTCAGTTAACACACTTCATGCGGTTTTATCAATATCCCAACATCCCATAATTTTTTTTAAATATCAACCTCTACCAAATGGTTGATGTGTCAGTTTATGGTAAAATACCGGAATTGATACATATACTATGAAAAGATCTGAAAAGACCAATTTAATTTAAGAAAATATTCAAAATATATATATTTTTTTAATTCTAAATCATTTTTAGTTTTTTTAGTATGCCATCAAATATTTCAGATGCACGTTTTTTTTTTTTTTCTTTACAATAAAAACAAAATCAAGTGTAGTAGTGCAACAGGGTTGTGTTAGTTTGACATTTTTGTAAACTAGCAATACTGTGTAATGTAAACCATTACCTTAAAGTTAGTCTTTAAATGACTTTAATAGTCATTATTTAAAAAAGTCAAAACATGGTCAACCATTTGGTAGAGCAGGCAGTCAACGGGCTAGAACAGAGAGAGGGAACCTATGGCTCTGAAGCAACGTGGCACATTGACTAAAAATATGTGGCTCTCCAGCTCTCTTTTGAATAATATTTAAAAGTTAAAAAAAATTATAACTGTCACTAGAAATTTGTTTTCTATTGAAAATACAATTACAATTCCCTTTTAATTGTATTTTTTCCAAAGCAAAATGAATAAAAACTCGGTTAACAATAAAAGGACGTTTCAACCAATTCGCATGTGTGGGACTGTGGATTAACTTTATCGTGACACCAATAAAGGGCAAGCAACTTACATTTCTATGGTAACCTTGTTTACGTAAATTCAAACAACATAAATGAGTTGTGCATGGACATAAAGAAAGGTTTTGTTCATAAATAAATAAAGGTGTTGTTATCTGCACACACCCCCAATGGCTCTTTGCTGAAAAAAGGTTCCCGACCCTTGATCTAGAAACTCCAGACAAACATATTTTAATGATGCAGGCTTGGCAACAGGGATGGAGTTCCACATGCAGCTTTATTTAGTGAATAGTCAGTCAGGCTGGGATCAGGAACAAAACATAAATAGCAATAGTGATCTATAAGAGTAGTCTAAAAAAACAGGCAAAGGTCAGGGCAGGCAGAAAACTATCACAATCCAAAAGACCGAGCAAAGCATGGAAGCAGGGAACATGGAAGAAATGAATGTCTCTTTGGTGCTTAAATAGTCCAAGTAATTCGTGAGGATGATCTGCAGCTCTGTGTGTGAAATCAAGGGCTGATCTAGAACTGGTATTTGATTGCAGCTCTGCACAGGAATTTGGCCAGAGGTGAAATGGTGGTGCCCAACTGAGCCAGGTATCTCTCGAAGTTTTTTTTTTTTTTCCTTCACTTTCATCAATTGGTGAAGATTGTTTCTCGCCACAAACTTGCTTGGTTTGGGACTTGTGGAGCCGTGTATCGATTGATTTGCTCTTCAGTGTTTGGACTTTCAGCAGTGAAATTGAAACCACACTGAACTGAACTAAAGTCACTTTAAGGCAAGTCATTTCTCTCGGCGGCCATCTTTGAAACACTTTTTGGGCATTATTAGGGCTAGGCGATATGGGCAAAATATCATATCCCAGTATTGTTAGGAGAAATAACGGTGGACAAAATCTATCCGGTATTTTCCCATAAATGGTTAATTGATGAATAAAACGTTATTAAATATTTTTGAGTAAAATATAATTAAAACATAGGGGTTTCCCTCTCTGTTTACAGATAAACAGCTGCACAAAAAATAACAGCTGTACAAAATCTGTTAAATAAAATACAGTACAGGTTTTTCTTCTGCTTAAAACTGTTGCACAACATTTCACATTATAAACAAAATCTTTGATAAATAAATACAGTACAGGACTTTTTTTTTTTTGCTTAACACTATACTCAGCTCTACTGTGCTGCTGTGCAAATAACAAAGTAAACAGAGCCATAGAAAACAGAGCAAAAAACAAAACAAAACAAGTAACACAACAAAAAATATTGTAGGATAGAAAACAACCACATTAAATGTAAATATGAAACACAGTATTTTATCTCACAATTGCAGTGTTTTTATAAGTAATCCTGTATACCACAGCTGTATTATTTACAAACAACAATTAAATGTTTTTTAGTTACACATTTATGTATTGTGCACAATTATTAAACAGTGCACATATCCAAGATTTCTAAAGAGAAGTCTTTCACTCCATGTAAAAAAATTCTACACTTTTTCTTTTGTTTTGACTGAACTTATGTTACTAAATAAAAATAAGGAGTTGAAATTGAATGAACTGTAGATATGAGAAGTAACCAAATAGTTTCTGAGTACTGTGATGAAATGCTGGTTAAGCATATAAATGTAAGCAGTCATTATAACTTAAATGTAAAGTTTACCGACTGTCGACGGTAATAAATACTGAACTTATAATCAGTGAATATGAGGAGGTTTCACTTCGAAATGCGGTATACATTCCTCCCATTTTGGCGGTTTTAATTCTTTTGAACACATTCAGGTGCTGCTTGTCAACTTGACAAGGCTTCTATGTTCGTTCTTGCTGTCAATTGGGGAAGAAATGATCGATAAAAGGTTTCTGATAAACCCCTGTGACAGCTGCAGGTACTATGTGACGTCTGTGCACGCGAGTCAGATCACCACACCGGCACTGAATGTTCCTCCAAGTTTCCACAGAGATGGGTCATTCTTGAACGATTTGTTCATTTTGAACAAATCTTTTGTTTTACTCATGGAGTGAACCACCCATTTGAAACATCAAATTCTTTGAAACTGTTTGCTAAACTTACGATTGAATTTCATATTAGGAATCACCAATAAAATGAAACAACAACTGTCTCTTTAGTTTCATTTCTAAACGTTTCAATCACACAAAATCTGCAGAAACTCACGTCTGGTCCAACCCCCTCCCCCAGAGTGTTGTCAGTCTATATCTTTTCATGATTAGCTCCTGTACTAAAAGGCGGGCATTATTTGCCATATAGCGATCAATGATTGGCTCCTGTAGTGGGAGGGGCTTTATTCACCATATTGACCGTTACGCTTTTCCCCATTCAAAAAGATCCAAGTGACACATCTTGTCTATTATAAAGTCTTTGACTGAACTCTGAAAACAGGACTGACATGTTTCAATTTACTAGAATATTATGTTAAGCTGCTTTGACTCAATCTACATTGTAAAAGCGCTATATAAATAAACAAGAATTGAATTGCTGGGCATGATGGGATTTGTAGTTCGATAAAGTGGCAGATTTGTAGTTACCCAGCAATCTGCAACTGCTAGATCACTGGTGATCATAACACAAATATTGAAGTAAGTTTTTCCTTCAAAAAAGCAGGCTTCAGAATTTATTTCAATGACCCTGTTTTGCTGTTTTTTTCCTGTTAGATGTCTTGGACATGATGTTTAGATAAACCGTACACATTTTCAATCAAGTGCCAACAAATCAAAAAAAAGAAAACATGACTGCCTGTGCTAGAAGTCTTATGATGGGCTATGGATGGATCTTCATTAATAATCCAAAACAAACACAAAAATTTTATGGAAAAGAGTGAATGAAGTAAAGAGTGAAATACATATTATTAATATTAATATCAATAATAAACAGTGCATATACTATGTCACTGCCTTTAAAACTATTTATAGGCAATACATTTCCTGAAGTCACTAAACCACTGGACAATATGGCAAAATATTAGATTTAGGCCCTGAACACACCTGATTAATTATATATGAATGCAGGCAAATATTAATTCTGACTGACCTGGGAACAGAAATTCAGCTGAGTCTTTTCCATTGTAAGAAGAAAAACACTTATGTTTGACGTTAGCATGTTATATTAAGGTAAATAAATTCTGGCTGAAAAAGAAGTCAGATTTTCATGAATAAGTAATCAATCCTCAAACAGAGCTACGATAAATTTTTTAATCTGCCACCCGTAGGCTTTATGAGATCATGAATTTATTATTAGACAACGTAAAGGGGTGCCAAGAACTGTTTAAATGGGTGTCTAAACAATCAGCGCATTACAGTTTCTTTTATTTACAGCTGCATTATGGGTGCACAGAGCGGTCGAGAGTAATTCCCATTCTCTGTATGTCCTGTACATGTGGTTGAATATATAAAGCAGACTTTGACTATTTTTTGACTATTAATACTATTAATATTATTATATTTATTTTAATATTTAATAATAATAATCATATTTTCCCAAAGATGGGATGCGGCTGGAAGGGCATCCGCTGCGTAAAAATGTGCTGGATAAGTTAGCGGCTCATTTTGCTGTGGCGACTCGGATTAATAAAGGGACTAAGCCGAAAAGAAAATGAATGAATGAGTGAATAATAATAATAATAATAATAATAATAATAATAATAATAATAATAAGACGTCACAGTGGCGCAGTGGGTAGCATGATCAACTCACTGCAAGAAGGTCACTGGTTTAAGCCTCTGCTGTAAGTGCATCCACTGAGTAAAGCATTTGCTGGATAAGGTGGCGGGTCATTCCGCTGTGCCGACCCCAGAATAAGAAACGGACTAAACCGAAAATAAAATGAATGAATGAATGAATGAATGAAAGAAGGAAGGAAGGAAAAAGGAAGGAATAATAATAATAATATTAATTTTATTTTTATTATTATTATTATTATTATTATTATTAATAAATAAAATAAAAATAAATATAAAAAATGAATGTATTAACACATCCCTTTATAAAAACCTATGAAATATAGAAATGAATATGGCATATGTAAGTGTTACTAAAGTGTAAATGTATGGCTCAATGAAGAAGAAAAAAAACTTTACAAATGTGTATGCACACAACAGACACTGGCAAAGTGCAAAACAAGAGAAGCTTTTTTTAATAATAAAGTGAGATCTTAAAATTGACCAGTGCATGATTTTTTTTTTTTTTTTTTTTTAGCGTGGAGTGTCTCGTCTCAATACCGGCTATTTTTGACATCTATTCTTAGCACTGCAGTCTCTTCCTGTCCTGCTGTTCAAATGGCGCTTAATAATTTAGCGAAACCAACGCTGCTGTTTATCAGTTGACCAGCAGGCCTACTGTAAGTGCACTACAAAACACAGCAGAGAGCGAGAGCTGGAGGTGAAGAGGGCTTTATAACGGCACATTTTCCTGTCTATCTGACCTCCATGACTGCGTCTTTGATGTGTGAAACAGACACGGTGGAGCTCTATGGAAAGAGGCGATGGCGGAAGCCCAGCTGAGCACACCCACACAGCCCATCTGTAGTGGAGGTGATTCACACTCGTACATACACACACATACACACATGTTTGTTTATGTGAACTGTGAGGACATTCAATTGGCATACTGTTTTTTTTTTTTCTGTAAAAACTGCATTTTCTTTCACTACACCAAAATCTACACTTTACACAGTAAACTTTGTGCCCTCTCTCTCTTTCTTTTTCTCTCTCTCTCCCTCTCTCTCTCTCTCTCTCTCTCTCTCTCTCTCTCTATCTATCTATCTCTACACTTCTGTACTGAATGACTAAACTTCTGTATGGGCTATAAGCGTTTTAAAAAACAGGGACATGGAGCAATGTCCTCATAAGACATCTTCTTATAATTGCAATCTTATAATAAAACAAATTGTGTCCTTATATGTAACAAAAACATGAACACAACACAAGCACAATCAAAACAGAGGAAAGCCAGAAAGCCAGAAACAAACCTCAGCTACTTCACCAACTTCTACTAGGTATAACGTTCGAGGTTACAGAAGTAACCCTTCGTTCCCCGAGGAGGGGAACGGAAGTGCTATAAGTGGATTTGATGTTAAAATCCACGTATGGGAGGTTTCGGTTCAGAAGCCGCTTGTCTGAAAGAGTATTGAACGGGCCAATGAAAACAATGAATTGGTAGCATAAGCTTGCGCAGGTGTGCTTCATTGCCAATTATTCCAGCATATAAGCACACCTGGTGCTAGCAAACGCCATCCTTTTAAGCTTAAGAGACTTTTTAACAGCTAAGGGACAGTCAATATGGCGACGGAGTATAGCAAGGGTTACTTCTGTAACCTCGAATGTTCCCCTTCGGTTGGGGAACTCCAGTGCTATAAGTGGATTTGATGTTAAAATCCACATATAGGAGACTATGGAAAACACCATAATGACTGCACCTTACCAACGCCTCGGATGAGAGGGCAGTCAAGCAAGCGTGATGTACCCGAATCATGGAAGGTGCGGCCCTCCAACGTGCCCTTGGCCCTAACTTATCCCCACTTCAAAAGAAGTTTTACGGAATAGCTATATTTTTTTGGGAGTCCCTAGTGTCTAGATAATTCTAGGAAAACGACAGTACGTTGGGAAGCATGCGATCCCAGCAGGGAGGACGCTGCGGAGACCATCCACACCCAATGAGGGAGACAAAATGGAAATACATATGGACTAGCCCTAAGAAGGGGGAGTGCGCATAAGAAGGTGGTTAGCGGATAGGGAAGGCACGGGTCCACCCGAGAGGGGGGACTGAACCGTGGCGGAAAAAGGATATGGGATCGCCAGAGGGGATCGCACATAGCCGGCACCTATACCCAAAAACGCAGGCTGACCAGCGGGCAGACCTAACGTAGTGGGCCAGCAAATGACTCCTCCGCTGAGTCAGTGATGGGGGCCTCGGAGGAATCTGCAGGGCTCACCGAACGGGGAACTTTACTGACAGACAGGAAGGTGCACATCTCTCCATGTTAAGGAAAAAGGGCACAGCAAGCGTATTACAACACCCCACCGAGCATCACTCGCAGATTGTAAAACCTTGCAAATGTGTTGGGTGTCGCACAGCCCGCAGCTCTACAGATGTCTGTTAAAGAGGCGACGCGTAAACGCGTCCAAGAGGATGCAACGCTCTGAGTGGAGTTTGCACGCACTCCCGGGCGACGCGGCTGACCTCTGCTCAAATAAGCACAAGAAATGGCCTCCACAATCCAGTGGGATAATCTTTGACTGGTCACGGCACTTCCCTGCTGCCGACCGCCATAACAGACAAAGAGCTGTTCAGATGATCTAAAGTACTGAGTACGGTCCACATAAATGCGCAGAGCGCGAACTGGACAGAGTAAGGAAAGGGCTGGGTCTGCCTCCACCGGGGGCAGCGCTTGCAGGGTTACTACCTGATCTCTAAAGGGAGTGGTAGGAACCTTGGGCACATAACCCGGGCAGGGTCTCAGGATAACGTGAGAAAAATCCAGCCGAATTCTAGGCACGATTTACTGACCGAAAATGCCTCTAGGTCCCCGACCCTCTTAATGGAGGCCAACGCGACCAGCAGAGCTGTCTTCAGGGACAGAAATCTTAAGGATACTGAATTGAGTGGCTCGAAGGTATTTGAACGCAAGCTCGTGAGAACGAGGGCGAGATCCCAAGAGAGGGGGGGCGAGTTGGATTAATTCGCCTAGCGCCTCTGAGGAACCGGATAATGAGGTTATGCTTTCCCTATGCTTTTCCCATTGTAAACCTTGAGAGTGGAGGGCGACAGCCTGCTGTCCAGCTTCTCTTGAAGGAAAGAGAGCACAACACTGATCTGGCAAGTTCGGGGGTCTTCTCTGCGAGAGACACACCATTCAGTGAATAGACTCCACTTCAGAGCATAGGCGCGCCTCATGGAGGGGGCTCTAGCCTGAGTGATGGTATCAACCACCGCAGACGGCAGGTTACCTAAGTCTTCCTCCCGTCTAGGTACCACATGTAGAGATTTCAGACATCGGGGCGAGTGTGCCAGATGGTGCCCTGTCCCTGAGAAAGTAGGTCCTCTCTCAAAGGGATCTGCCAGGGGAGGGCCGTCGCGAGGAGGGAGAGCTCTGATATCCAGGTCCGGTTGGGCCAGAGAGGTGCAACTAGCAGAACCTGCTCCTCGTCCTCCCTGACCTTGCACAATAGCTGCGCGACTAGACTCACCGGGGGAAACGCATACTTGCGTGAGCCCCGAGCCCAGTTGTGGGCCAGTGCATCCGTGCTGAGAGTGCCCTCGGTCAGGGAAAAGAATAACTGGCAATGAGCGTTCTTGGGGGAGGCAAACAGATCGATCTGGGCCTTCCCGAATCACGCCCATATCAGCTGAACAGACTCGGGGTGGAGTCTCCATTCTCCAGAGTGAATTTGCTGGCGTGAGAGCGCATCGGCTGCACGGTTGAGCATACCTGGGATGTGAATGGCGCGCAGCGATTTCAGCCGCGGGTGACTCCAGAGGAGCAGACAGCGGGCGAGCTGAGACATGCGGCGAGAGCGCGTACCCCCCATGCGGTTAATTTATATGCTGCTGCCGCCGTACTGTCCATCCTGACCAGCACGTGTTGCTGCTCCAGCACCGGAAAAAAGCGGTGGAGAGCGAGGAACACTGCCAACAGCTCTAGGCGATTGATATGCCAATGCAGCTGGGCACCTTTCCACAGGCCCGCAGCTGCATGCCCGCGACACACGGCTCACCAGCCCGTGTTGGAAGCATCTGTTGAAACAACAACATAACTGGAAGCCTGTCCCAGAGGCACACCGGCCTGCAGGAACGAGGGGTCGTTCCAGGGGCTGAGGGTGTTGCGACACAGCGCAGTAACCGAGACTCTGTGTGAGCCCGCATGCCATCCGCGTCTTGGAACTCGATCTAGAAGCCAGTGCTGAAGTGGTCTCATATGGAGCAGTCCGAGCAGCGAAACAGACACAGCGGATGCCATATGCCCCAGGAGCCTCTGGAAGTATTTCAGTGGGACCACTATTTTGCTGTCGAGCTCCCTCAGACAGCTCAGCAACAGGCGAGCGCTCTCCGGAAAGGGTGCGCTACCATGGTGAGCGAGTCCAGCTCCATCCCGAGAAAAGAGATCCTCTGCACCGGGGCGAGTTTGCTCTTTTCTCGGTTGACCTGCAACCCCAATAGGCGAAGATGCCGGAGCACCTCGTCTCTGTGCATAGTCAATTGCTCCCGCGAGTGGGCTAAAATCAGCCAGTCGTCGAGATAATTGAGTATGCGGATGCCCGCAAGCTGAAGGGGCGCTAAGGCACCCTCCGCGAGTTTGGTGAAGACCCGCGGAGACAGAGAGAGCCCGAAGGGGAGGACCTTCTATTGCCACGCTCGACCTTCGAACGCAAACCGCAGAAACTGGCGGTGGCGCGAAAGAATGGAGACATGAAAATACGCGTCCTACAGGTCTATGGCTGCAAACCAATTCTAAGGACGAACGCATAGGAGGATGCGCTTCTGTGTAAGCATTCTGAACGGCAGCTTGTGACAGCGGTTCAAAACGCGCAGATCTAGGATTGGCTGAGACCCACCGCTCTTTTTGGGTACGATGAAGTACGGGCTGTAAAACCCGCTCTCCATCTCGGCTGGAGGAACTGGCTCGATTGCACCCTTCACCAGGAGGGCAGCAATCTCCTCTCGCAAGACAGGGGCGGACAGGGGGTTGACCCTGGTGAAATACATGCCCGTGAACTTTCCGTTTCGAGAATTGAATCTCGTAGCCGAGTCTGATTGTGCGTATGAGCCACCGCGAGGGGCTGGCCCACGCTAACTAGGCAGGCAGAGTCCTCGCTAATGGTGTCATCGCTACAGAAGAAGAGGATGAGAGGCTTCAAAGGCTTCGCCTTTTGGTCCTCTACGTAACACCCATCTAGTCGGTCCGGCCGCGGCGCTGGGGGATGAACCATCTCCAACCCAACGGCCGAAGCAGCCCGGGAAAGCATGGCTAACATGTCAGCTTCAGGATCCGTTTTGACGGCGCTCGCTTGCCCAGAGAAGGCGAGCGGGTCCGGATCATCGTCGGACAGTAAAAGCCCACCCTCCGATGCCGCGGAGGACATCTGGTCTCCAATGTCAGCGAGCGTGAGAGCTACCATCTGATTAGACGGATCACTCTCAGTATCCGAAGCTTGGATGGAGCGCTTGGAGGGGCGAGAGGTCCGCGAGCCCTTAGGCGGCAGATTATCTCCCCCTGAAACCCTCAGATCTGCCTGAGCGCCCGCTGCAGAGCAGGAGGCGACTGGGGTGGCTTGCTCTCTTACGAAAGCTAGCCGCGATCTCAACTGCGCGACGGTCATGGCATCGCAGTGACGACATGAACCGCCCACGAGCACCACATTGACATGCTGGACCCCCAAACATGTAATGCAGTGATCGTGTCCATAATCCGGAGCCAGGAAACCCCCGCAACCAGAAACGCACAGTCGGAGCGCCATCCTGAAAAGGACATGCTGCACGACTTTGTTGCTCTTTTAAGAAAATTTGCAACTATACGCACCACTCTGGAGGACCGGACCCAAAGGAACGCCAGGCAAGGGAGAAACCCAGCTCGACCGTCTGCCGCTGCGTAGACTCGCTCTGGACCGGGAGACACTCGTTCACTCGACGTCGCTGTAGCAGCAAGAGGAACCCTCATTAACTCGATCAGAAAAGTCTCTGAAGCGAAAAGGATGGCATTTGCTAGCGCCAGGTGTGCTTATATGCTGGGATAATTGGCAATGAAGCACACCTGCGCAAGCTTACGCTGCCAATTCATTGTTTTCATTGGCCCGTTCAATACTCTTTCAGACAAGCGGCTTCTGAACCTAAACCTCCCATACGTGTATTTTAACATCAAATCCACTTATAGCACTGGAGTTCCCAAACTGAAGGGGAACCACTGTTACACACCGTCTAGGGATGGTGCACATCATGAAAGACAAGACAACAAAAATTAATTCAAAAATTTATTGGGGTTTGAATTCGGGAGCTGACAAGGCCAAAATATCAAACAAAAATATCTTTATATTAAATCTCTTACCTGATCAAAAATAAAAGAAAAGAAAGTACAATTCACTATACCTAACTACCTAACACAAAAACAGAGGCCAAAGGGTTTTACAAAGAAAATGGCGTCAAGCTCATTAAAATCCCAATATATACACTATTTACAATCTTTTTACAAAAACAGGCAACCATATTTGAAGGACAATCCAAAATCAATGTCAGTAGGCAACAAAGGTCAAACAAGTCGGTGGAACAAAGTATCGTAAACAAAGCAAACACTAAAACAAACAGTACTCACAATTCTCAATATATTCTCAGAAGTCAAACAAAACAAACAGTACTCGCAAATCTCGATATTCCCAGTCCTAACACATCCAAAAACTCTGCACTATACCACATTCAAACATTTCAACAAACACAAGCAAGTGACCAAAAACAAGATGGCTGCCAAGGAAGTGGTGTCATGGCTTTTTAAAACACTGTAGACCAATCAGGATCAAGCAAGCTGGAAGTGGCCAATTGGATGTGTTTTAAGCAAAACAGGAACAAGAAAAAAAAAACATATAGATTTGTAATTAAGATTATATACAGTTGAAATCAGAACTATTAGCCCCCCTTTGTTTTTTTTTCTTCTTTTTTCTCAAATGATGTTTAACAGAGCAAAGAAACTTTCACAGTATGTCTGATAATATTCATATTATTTGTTTTATTTCAACTAGAACAAAAGCATTTTAATTTTAATTTTTAATAATTACAGAATAAACCATCGATATACAATAGCTTGCCTAATTACCCTAACCTGCCTAGTTAACATAATTGACCTATTAAGCCTTTAAATGTCACTTTAAGCTGTATAGAAGTGTCTTAAAAAATATCTAGTAAAATAATATTTACTGTCATCATGTCAAAGATAAAATAAATCAGTTATTAGAAATGAGTTATTAAAACTATTGTGGATAACACTTTACAATAACAGTACATGAATAATGATGAATTAATATGTAAACTAAGCATTACTTTATTATGAATTAATTAATGATGAGTTAAGGTATGCACTAATCATGAATTAACTTTAACTACAACATGAGTCACATGAGTTCATGTGTAAATAACGGCTACCTTAATTACATGTTAGTCCATGATTGTTAATTAATGAATTAATTTAAGTTTAAGCTAAATGTAACCTACATTAACTCATGAGCTGTTAATGTATAGTTATGTCATGACTTTACTTGGAGGGGCACATCACTATTAACTCATCCTTAACTACTCATCAACTCCTGTAGATGTTGATGTTGACAGAACACTTTTCTATTGTTATCCAGTGTAAACGCACTAGTTAGACGTGCATAAGGAGTTCATGAGTAGTTAAGAATGGGTTAATGATGATGTGCCCTCCAAGTAAAGTCACAACATAATTATACATTAACATATCATGAGTTCATCATGGTTAAATTAAGCATAAACTAATGTGGTAATTAATACATTAATTAACAAACAATCATGGCATAACATGTAATTAAGGTAGCCGTCATTCACACATGAACTCATGTGACTCATGTTGTAGTTAAAGTTAATTCATGATTAGTGCATACCTTAACTCATCATTAATTCTTAATAATGTTTAGTTTACATATTAATTCATCATTATTCATGTACTGTTATTGTAAAGTGTTACCCTATTATGTTTAGAAATGTGTTGAAATTTTTTTTTAATCTCCGTTAAAGAAATATTGGCTAATAATTCTGACTTCAACTGTATATCTGCATACTTCTGATTATTGATAGCAACCTCTACATATATTAATCTATTGTTAATCTCTGTTCATAGCTATTACAACCTGTATATAGTGTTCATAGTACATCCATCTGTAAATATTACCCAATGCTTTTCTATAATTGCACTTTATAATTTATACCTATATCTTGCAATTCCTGCTATTGCACTCCTGCTTATCCCTAAACTGCATTCTGTTGCCCTGTACTTGTGCATATGTAATGACAATAAAGTTGAATCTAATTTAATCTAATGTAAAGTGACAGTGCAAGATGTTGACAAAATCAGCCATGTTAGAATGATTTCTGAATAACGAAACACTGACTGGATTAATGATGCTGAAAAAGTTTGCCTTTTGGTATTTCAGGAGCAACATTTAATCTAAAATTTATATTTGAATACAATATTATAACTTTGCTGCATTTTTTATCAGATCATAAAAGCAGTGTTAGTGAGCACTTGTAAATTTAACCAGGTCAAAGATACCCCATTTAGTTTTGCATTAAATGTAACAATAGTTAAAATGTCATCAAACCAACTGTGTGCGCATTCAGAAATAAAGGTTTTATCATTAAATAAAAGTTGTGAAGTTCACGCACTTACATTTGCATCAGGAACATTATGAGTAAACGTTATTCTAATTTCACCATAGTGTTGATAGTAACTGAGGAGCTATAATCATTACTCTCTGTTATCATTTGCATTCAAATGAGACTTTTTCTGCAGAGCTGCTTTAAGCTGAACAGAACTTGTTTCATAATTGATGAACTTTGCAACGCTGAAACAGTTATTGAACTAAATTGAGCTGCATAATGACACCATTATCTTCTGTAGAGTTGCTTTAGAGCTCAAATTGTATTTATTTCATAACTGATTAATTTTACAGCATCATTTTGCTGTCTCTGAAGCTGCTTTAATCAGAAAGTGCCATATAAATAAATCTGACAACATTTTCTACAGTTCTTTTTCATTTTAATTGCAATTATTTGCAAAGCCGAATTACAGTCACATAATACAAAACTAATTTTTACTGGCACATCTTTTTGTACATTAAGCTCAGAATTATTTTTATTTTTTTTTTTTGACCGAGTAACCAAAGTGGCTGAGTTTACGGTCAACTTTGACTGATGTTTCTGGTTTATGTTTATGTACTGTAACTGTTGGTCTATCATCAGTTTCCAAATCTAAACCATAATTGCAAGTAGGGCATGGAAACCTGAGCCTAGATCAGTAGCTGTAAGCAAATTTAGCTCCATCCATACAATTGACTGAATTTGCAGCTATACCCTCCTTTAAATCAACAAATTAAATCAGTATCTAACAAGAAAGGTGCAACTATTATTGAGCTGAATGACTCTGGCTGACTTCAAATTGCTAATTATTACAACAACAAAAACAACAACCACAACATAAAGTTACAGAAAGGCTGAATTTGTGGACACCCTGTCACATGGACATTGTTTGATTGACATATATGTTAAAAAAAAAGCATTTGTTTTAGAAAAAAAACAATTTATAAAATTAAAACAGGACTTAATGTACTTAAGGACTTAACATGTCTTAATTAGTCAAATTAATTTCAATGGTAGAGTATGCAAAGCATGCCTATTTCTAAATCAGACGACTATTATTAAAATAATGCTGCTAAATATAAGACATGGAGTCATTCAAATACTAATCAATATGGTTTAAGAATTGGTAAACAGTCATTATTACTAACAATAAGTTGACATGGTTGACATTTTGTCAATACGTTATCATAAAAAGTATATAAAAAACAAATTCTATTTGCTAAGAGGTGTGTCTGTTTTGACATGTAAAGACAATGTTAACGAGTAAAGTAGACTGGTCTGTTAGGCTACCTCAGAAGTGTATCAGTTTCTGATTGATATTGTAATCAATTTATCTTAAGTAAAGCAAGCACAATAATGTTATGATTAAAATATTGAAATACTGCAATATTGTGATTTCATTAAATTAAAGTTTGGACAAAATTTAAGAATCTTTTTTTTTTTATATCCTGTCATATTACCTTTTTTGCTTTTAAAACAAATTATGAGAACAAAACAGATGAAAAGCTGATTCCATCCAAAGATGGAAATTAAATGTGCGCACAAAACAAGAATATTGGATAAAACAGAAGTAATGAAAATGAAAAAAAAAAAGTCAAACTAACAAAATGAAAAAAAAAAGATTCAACACGTCCTAATAAACTGAACCTGAATATAAAAAAATAAAGTGCTGTATAAATAATAAACTACTTTAGCCTTCAAAGACGAAACGTAACAAACATTTTCAAAACTGGCTTTTGAAAAATGTGCTTCCATCATAGTGTTTTTATGCAATAGTTTAAATTGCATATAAAAATATGTGGTTGACTAATTACTGAAGACTGCATTCTGCACAGCTGCTTGCACAATGTTATTGCCTTAAAACATGTCTACCATAATCCACTATTTGTAAATGAATACTCCATGTGTTTTTGGATCATAGTAAACTTGATGTCAAGTCACTTGTGATGTGAAGCATGTGAATGTGGGTTCAACGACACAGCTCAACACCATATTAAAAAAAAGATTAAAGCATGGGTGTTTCAGCAAATGCATTTTTGGTGACTTGCTTTCTAAACTGCCATTTGAATGAATAAATTCAATAATTCATGTTAAAAAACAACAACAACAACAACATCACATTTATCTGTTTCAAAGTAACAAAAACAAAGTAATGTGATTTTCATCACCACTTACTCATCTTTTTACTTCAAAACTCTTCTGAATATAAACAAGAAACATGTGTTGCATATTTATCACAAGCATGGTTTGCTTATTGTATGTCTCCAGGTGGCATTGAAATACTCTTCAGCTGTTATCTGAAAAAATTTGATGCTTACATCCACTTTTGCAACGCATCACTATAGAATATAGAAAGCTACAGGCTCTCCATCACCAGTCTCATAATGTGTTTTCTTTGTGCATATGTATGTGCGTGCATGTGTGCCAAACGAGCATTCCTGAGACTGCATCTGACAATGTGTCTTGATGTATAAATTACCACCACTTGTGTGAGAACCCAATCTCTGATCACTTTCTTTTACATACTAAATGTGTTCCTATAGAGACCGTATGACTGGCACAAAGAGCCCAGCGGGAAGACGCTCACAATAGCGCCTCTGTTTTTCATGGAGAGAGCACAAATATGTGAAGTCAGAGGGACAAAAGGCAAACTAATACATCAGTATCAGGGAATATTCACTTTTGTGAAGTAGTCAGGTGAAAATATCACATTTTACAAAGCGTTTAAGTCATGTCTTTTAACCCCATTCACTTTAATGCACTGTTTTACTGTCTGCATATGAAACGAGTTTGTCTTTTGGAAGATGTTGTAAAACTCTCTAATTATTTTTTACTTCCTTCCAGTCACCTGCCAACTCTAGACAATCCATTCTAAATAGACAAACATACAATAACAAATGATGAAGTAAAAGACTAAATACTTAAATAAATCCTGAGGAAAACAGCTGAAAGAAAGTTTGCTGATATAAATAAGGAGTTTTTTTTTTCAAATAAAATAACAAATACTTAAATACATAAAATAATATGGTAAAACATGATGTAAAATAATAATAACTTATTAAATGTAAAATATACAACAAAATCAAACAAAAAATACATTTTTGTAAATAGGTCTGATAAGCTGATGTTAATTGATGCATTTATTGACCATGTGCTTTACACACACACACACACACAGCATTTTTGGGGCCTTTTTTCATTCTTTGCAGAAAAGGCAGAAGAGGGGAAACTGGGATATTTACTGTGCATTTTTAAATAATAATAATTATTCATTCATTCATTTTCTTTTCGGCTTAGTCTCTTTATTAATCTGGGTCGCCACAGCGAAATGAACCGCCAACTTATCCAGCATATGTTTTACGCTCTGGGAAACACCAATACACTTTCATTCAAACACACACTCATACACTATGGCCAATTCAGCTTTCCCAATTCACCTACAGCACATGTCTTTGGACTTGTGGGGTAAACCGGAGCACCCAGAGGAAACACAAACACAGGGAGAACATGCAAACTCCATACAGGAATGCCAGCTGACCAGTGACCTTCTTGCTTTGAGGCGATCGTGCTACGCACTGTGCCACGGTGACGCCCATAATAATAATTATTTATAATAATAATAATAATAATAATAATAATAATAATAATAATAATAATTTACATAATAAATCTTTCTTTATAAAATGTGACTGTTTGCAAAATATAAAAACAACTCTAAATAAATAAAACTGTCACAGTTTTAAAGTAATTGTTAAATGATTACATTTATTAAATATTTGCAATTTACTAAACAATAAATTAAAAGTGAATCTGTTTGCAGCAAACTTCTATAGCATATTACAGATATTTACAGAAATAGTTTATCGATTAAACCGTTGAAGTTAAAAATACAAATAAAAATCAACCAATACTATAAAAAAATCTGTGCATATGCCTAATGTCACATTACAAATGAAAAAAAAGTACCATTTTTAGTTTCCCTATAAACCTTTTAGAAATCCAGCTCTCAAAACAACCATTTTCACCTGATTCTAGGAATGTTCTTGTTGGAACCTCTGATGCCAATAAAGAAATTTTTTTGTTAATAAATAATTAAAATAGAACAATTAAATAAAACAATAAATTAAATCATTGAAAATGTCACACAACATAAGTAATTTTTAATGTTATTATTATTATAGATTTTTAATTAATTAATTTATTTATTTATTTACCACTATGCAACATCAACACACACCAGTTGTTGCTTATTTTTTATTTTCCATTAATGTATTTATTTTACCACTTTGCACCATCAACACACACCAATTCTTCCTTATTTTTAATTTTTTAATTATTTATTTATTTATTTTTACCAGCATGTGCCATCAGCACACAGTTCTTCCTAAACCCAGTGTTCTCCACCTGTTTCCCAGGCCATATCTCAGCTCTAGAGCCCCGTGGAGACGTCTGCTATGTCTGTCCTATAAAACTGACCTCTCACCCTCATCCCAGTGTTCACGGGTGGGCTACAGCAGCAGTGGGATGGCACAAGGGGGGGAAGTGTGTATAGCACTATTGTGTCAAGCAGCAATCGACTCTTTCACAGTCACCAGCTCCACCATTCACCCCACTAAATACTCATCATTAACACCAATAACACATTTACACAGGTGACAGTCAATGCTTTTACTGCGTACACACACACAATACTATTTAAAGGCCTGCTGCTAATTAAAGTTTTATACAGTCTGATACTGTTTATGATGCCAATAATGCATTTTATTTATATTATTATTATGCGGCTGGTACTATTTACAGCTCTTGCACATCTATGAGTTGTTGCAAGCAATTGCAATTGTTTAAATTATTATTATTCATTGATTTATTATATTTATCCTACATTAAAAATGGATTTATTCCCCACAGCGGAATGAACCACCAACTTATCCAGCATATGTTTTATGCAGCGAATGCCCTATTATTTATATCATATATTCATCCATTCATTCATTCATTCCTTTTCCTTCGGCTTTGTTGGTTATTTATCAGGAGTCGCCACAGCGGAATTAACCGCCAACTATTCCAGCAGATGTTTTATGCAGTGTATGCACTTACAGTTACAACTCAGTGCTGGAAAACACCCATACGCTCTTACATTCACAGACACTCATACACTACAACCAATTTAGTAAATCCAATTCACCTACACCCTGTCTTTGGACTGTGGGGGAATACTGAGCACCTGGAGAAAACCCATGCGAACTCCACACAGAAATTCCAACTGGCCTAGCCGGAACTTAAACCTGCGACCTTCTTGCTGCGATGAGACATGAGACAGTGCTAACCACTGAGTCACCATATAGCAAGTTGTTTACATTTTAAGACTTTTTGTTTTAAAAAACAAATATTACACACATATGGAATGCATATGGAATGCAAAAACTTCAAAGCTCATTATTTCAAAATCATTCATAAAGCAGATAGAACCTAATAATTCCAAGGTGACAAAAATATTATAGTAAATCATTAAAACGATAGTTAAAGGAAAATGTACTCACTATATACGCACCAACAACACTTAAAAAAAAAAAAAAAAAAAAAAAAAGCTGTAACCATTGACTTTCATGGTAGGAAAATAATATTTAATTAATTAATACAGGTTCACAACATTGTTCAAAATAACTTGTGTGTGTGTTCAACAGGTAAAAAAGAAACTTAAACAGATTTGTGACAAGTGAATGATGTCTAAACGATGACAGAATATTTAGTTTTTGGTAAACTATCCCTTTTATATTAGTATAATCATAGTTTTATGCTGTAATTATAAAATGATATTTAATAAATATAATATTAATTAAATGTAATACATTTTATAATACAAATATCATACATAAATAAAGTTTTTAAAAATTATATGTGAGATTTGTTTTAAATCATTTTAGCAGTGCATTTAGTTTATGATATGAGTTTGTTAATTACTGGCGTTTTGACTGACAGCTGATACCAATTACAGCTCTTGCACTTCTATGCATTGTTGCAAGACCATATCATGAAACATTCATGTGGCATTGACACGCGCCAAGCAAAGCACATGGAGCCGTCCGACATTTATGGACCGCAACCATATTTTCCATAAATGCAAATGGTCTGTAATTGTTTTGACGAGGAAGAAGATCCTGTGATCTACAGATGGAGGCATTCATGCAGTACAGTCTCAGTGGCAACATTTGGTTAATGGTGCACAAATATCATCCTGGCGAAGAGGAGGAGAGAGAAAGAGGCTGATTTAAGACTGTAATAAATGCTGGAGTATCCGCCGCAATTAACAACTGTTTTACACAGCGAGGGTTTCTCTTTTTTTCTATGAGAGGCTAATTATAAGAGCGAGAATTGCGTCTCAGCATAGGAAGATACTGTATAATAAACTGTGATGAGGCCGCCATCAATGCACTTGGAGAGTCAGGTTACAACACTACTAATGGCTGATTCCAGACTAGCAAATATTGAACGCGTGCATACAGATAGAGAAGTGTGATGAACTCGTTTTCTAAGAAAACAGTTGTGGAGTCAGTAAGATTGATTGGAAAGAACTGAATACTTTTATTTGGTGAGAACAGATTAAACTGACCGCAAGTGAGAGTTTAAAGGAACAGTTCACCCAAATGAAAAATCTGCTATCATTTTTTTTTTTTACTCGGTTGTAAATATAGTTTGTGGTACTTTGTTTTGCTGAACACAAAAGAAGATGCTTAAGAATGTTGCAAACCTTCTTCGATTAACTCCTTATAAGCAAACAATGTATATTTTTCCCCAATTTCTGTTTAATGGAGAAAACATTTTTTCAACACATTTCTAAACATAATAGTTTTAATAACTAATATCTAATAAGTGATTTCTTTTATCTTTGCCATGATGACAGTAAAATATATTTTACTAGATATTTTTCAGGAGTATTCAGATTAAAGTGCAATTTAAAGGCTTAACTATGTTAAATAGGTTAATTAGGCAAGTCAGTCAAGTCAATGTATAATGATTGCTTGTTCAGAAGACAATCAAAAAATAATATTGTTTAATGGGATAATAATATTGACCTTAAATATTGACCTTTCTTTTACTATATGGATATCGGTTCAAAACATTTGTCAAAAAATATCTTTTCTATTTAACAAAAGAAAAAAACTCATTAAGGGCAAGGAAATAGTGATTAAATTTAGATTTTTGTGTGAGATGTTGCTTTAAAATACACATAATTTAAAAAAGATACTGGTTCAAATTCATTAGATATTCTTTAAAGGGCACTTATGATGTAAACACAAAAAGTCAGTTTTTTTTCTTTCCTGACATTAAATAGGATACACATCCTTCCTATTTTGAGGCTCACTACAGTGTGACGTAGGAGTGTGGTTTCCCCAAACACCGAATTGATTGACAGACGCATATTAACATGTGTCTATAGTAACGAATCATATCAACAAGAAAGGACATGCACAAAGTAACTAGGATTAAAAGATGTTAGGTTAGCTGTGATCATCAATGACCATTAAATGTGTTCAGGAATTAGTTTTACAAATTTAAAACATTTTCAAACAGTGCATGTTTGTAAAAAAGGACAGTAAAATTGCTACATAATTCATCACCACAGCCACAAAGTGCCAGTACAATTATAAAAGATAATCCTGGTTTGTAGACGTTACATCAGGTTTATTTTGTACATTAACATAAAAGATATCTATAAGTGTGTATTAATGTGTATCCTGTCACATTTGCCGTGCAAAAACAGTGTAATGTTAAACGTGTGTTTGTGTGGGCACGAGTGTCTACACGAGTCATCTTCATTACGACATTGCATGTGACTCATCATTGCAGAAAGGCTTGATTTAACTCCACAACAAATATAACAAATAATCGCTGAGAAAGTTCTTACTGTAGTACGGGAGATCTGCTTCATTTTTGTCACTGTGCTGTTTGTCTGTGTGAAGGCTCTGACACACACGTGGGAATGGATGGGCTGGGAAAACCAGCTCATTTGCATTAAAGACACAGGCAACAAAAATAGCTGCAATGTTATAATAGCTCAAATATCCCAGATTTAAAAATGTATAATAAATAATCAGATGGGTATTTTAAGCTGAAACTTCACAGACACATTTTGGAGATACAAAAGGTTTATGCTAAATCTTAAAAAAAAAAGAATAAATTACATCCAAAAGTAAAAAAAAAATAGTAATAATAGTTAAACATATTTACAATATTTTTAAATATTTACAAAAAATATTTGTGCGTATTGTGTATTCTTGTGTATAAAAACTTATGAGTACAATTTATAAAACATTTGTTTATATTTATATAAATAGTTCTATATAATAAAAATTAAATTATTTCTGTAAATAATTTTTTGTATTTTACATTGTATTTTTTGTGTGTATTTATACATATATACATAAATATACACAGTGCAAATGTATATATTACGTAAATATAGACTTTTATCTTGGATTCATTACTAAAAAATATTTTTAAATTAAACCAAACTTGTCTTTTTTTTGTGTGATTAACATTTTTTACACAGACAGCAGATTTTTTTTAATTTATTTATTAATGCACGGATCCAATATGATATAACACATTTCATTTTTCCCTGCTCATGTTCATTTAAAACATAACAGAAAATGTTTACGTGAATACAGATATTGATATTTAATAATGCAATTATGAAATACACTGCTCAAAAGATTAATGCAAAATCATCTACATCCATTTACTACACTAAGACACTGAACTATAGTCTTAAAGTTTAAGTTCACCAAAAAAAATAAATTAACTCATGTTCATCATTGGAAATTTTTTTTAGATATTTTAAATGGAAATAAACCCTGTAAAATATGACTTTGTTTACTTATATCTTTTCCCCCATGACAGTTCAGGGTAGATGTATCACGTAAGCGCTGTACGGACCATAGTAAATGCTCACTGATCTAATAGAGAACAAACAAAGTTGTTTTTACAGTTTTTGTGGCACACAAACATTTTCTTGGAGCTCTGTATGATTACAGTAGAATCACTGAGGTCACATGGAATGCTTTTGGTTCCTTTTCTGGACATTCCGGTGTATGAAGGGTCAGAGAGCTCTCCTATTTCACCTTAAATATCTTCACTTTTTTTCCGAAAGACAAACTAAGGTCTCAGGGTGAGTAATTTATAACAGAATTAGTTTTTGTGTGTGTGTGTGTGTGTGTGTGTGTGCGTGTGTGTGTGTGTGTGTGTGTGTGTGTGTGTGTGTGTGTGTGTGTGTGTGTGTGTGTGTGTGTGTGTGTGTGTGTGTGTGTGTGTGCGTGTGTGTGTGTGTGTGAACTAACCCTTCAATTAGGAGTGTCCAATGACTCCAAGCCCTCAAAACTCAAGCACTCTATTAGGTTTTTCTAACAGATGTAACCACATATTCACAAAACAAACAAACAAATCTAATGAATTTAAAATCATGACACAAATTAAACACAAATTAGTCAACTCTGCATATACTGCAGCAGCACAGCATCTTATATGAAAAGATCACAGTGATGAATCTGTGATAATGAAGTTAATGCTTTTGGGCAGGTGTGTTCGTTCGTCTTCATGCCCCCATAGGTCACTGTCCCGCTGCTTGAGTTTCATCTGTGTGACCTATGAGGACTGACACTCTTTTGGAGACATGCTGTACGTTCTGAAAAGTGCACTTACATAAACACTGTTCACTTAGGCTCAAGTACAGTGTGACAGATCACTAGAGGCCGTCTTAAAAGCAGGAACAGAATATAATAATGAAAGCGGTGATGAGAACATTGAGTCATGAGGATCCAGACACCTCCAGTGTACCTGTACAGATATAAGTGGACACCTGGGAGAGTTCATACAACACCTGCTCAGCTCCTCCAATCTTCACACCCAGGTGGCCATAAACACACAGACAGCCATGTGAGGAGCATCCTAAAAATAACAGCATGCCCCTCACACCGGTTATTCAAGTCGTACTTCAAGGAAGGAGTTCTGGTGAAACATGAAGCTAAGTTGTTCATAGAGAGAGAAAGAAACTGGGTGTTAACTTTGACTATTACCGCGAGTTATATGTTTGTGTACTCTAGGTTGTTGATATGAGCTCTGTAGAAACAAATAGAAAGTCAAAATAAAAAATATCTCTAGTTTGTTTATTTTAATATGGAATTTATTATTCATTCATTCATTCATTTTCTTTTTGGCTTTGACAATTTATTAATCTGGGGTCGCAACAGCAGAATGAACTGCCAACTTATCCAGCATATGTTTTACACAACGAATGCCCTTCAAGCTGCAACCCATCACTAGGAAACACCCATACACTTCCATTTACACACATACACTACAGCTAATTTAGCTTACCCAATTCACCTATAGTGCATTTAGTCTTTGGACTGTGGCGGAAACCGGAAGAAACACATGCGAACACAGGGACAACATGCAAACTCCACACTGAAATGCCAACTTGCCCAGCCCAGACTCGAACTAGCGACCTTCTTGCTGTGAGGCAAGAACGCTACCCACTGCGCTGCCGTGCTGGCCGAATTTATTATTATTATTATTATTACGACTACTATATTTACAGTAATTAGGGTATATTTTATAATGCTTTATGATATAATAGTAATTATGCTATAATTCTATAACATTTATAATATAATATAATTATGCTATACATTAAATTTATTTATTATTGTAATATTATTATTATTATTATTATTACTACTATTGTTGTTGTTGTTACATTTATTTAATTTGAAAATAAATAAGTTTTTACAGAAATTAAATAATTAAAGTAAAATGTTTATAATACTCTTATGTCTCAATTATACATTTTATTAAATATAAATTATTATTATATAATTATTTTATATGATTTTAATTTTACATGTTCTTATAATTCTTTTTTCAGGCTAATATAAATATAAATAATGTGTGTTCATATACCCTTGCAGTCAAAAGTTTGGGGTCAGTGTGATTTTTAAATGTTTTGAAATAAGCTTCTCCTGCTCACCTAGGCTGCATTTATTTCATCAAAAATAAAGTAAAAAATGTACAATTGTAAAATGTTATTCCACTATAAAATAACTGTTCAAAAGTAGTTTATTAATTATTAATAAACTAATAACACTATTATTATTTTTAATAAACTAAAAAATATATAATTAAATAATTAATAATTATTTAATAATTTATTCCATTCATATTAAAGATTCATTTTAGCTCTATTACTCCATTCTTCAGAGCTATATGATCCTTAAAAAAAATTTCAATTATTATTATTAATAATAGTTTATTCATTCATTTTCTTTTCAGCTTACTCCCTTAATTAATCTGGGGTTGCCACAGCGGAATGAACCACCAACTTATCCAGCGTATGTTTTACACAGTCGAACCAGTGACCTTGCTGTGAGGCGAACGTGCTACCCACTGCGCCATCATGCAGCCCCATTATTATTATTATTATTATTATTATTATTATTATTATTATTATTATTATTATTATTATTATTATAGACCTTATAAGTAATTATTTCATTTGAAACTGCATACAATAAGAAAGGAGTTATTTAAAATTGTAATAAATATTTAACTTTAACTTTTAACTTTTTTTACATAAATGTCATCTTGATGAACAGAATAATTTTCTTTAAAAAAACATGAAATATATATATTTTATATTTAGATTTATACAATAACATATATATCTTCAAATGTTGATTACAATAAAAAATGTATGTTTCCCATAACACATTAAATAAATAAATAAATTAATAAATTACTTTTATATAACGTTAGTATACAAGTCAGGATCAAAAGAGTTCTGGTGAAACTCATTCATACACACCATAATACTGGGTGTAAACTAGTAACTGCCAACAAAAAAAGCAATTAGTCTCACTAAAGAAGAGTGTGTATTTATGTATTTATGTGCTGCTTCCATGCAATTAACCCTCCTAACCAGTTACTGTACATAATTACATCTGATGAGGCACAGTTCAACTAGCTACCAGAGTCAGTAAACACATCTGATAATACATCTAAAATATTGAGAGTTTGGTTTTCAGCTAAAATACTTTTTGTCTTGCTCTGCCTCATGCAGTGCAGACATCCAGACTCATAGAACCTAAAATCACAAATACACACAAAAAAAAAAAAAAAAAACTCATCATTTGAGTGTTATAGAGCGCAGTCAGCAGCTGTATGTACTTTGACTCGTGTGGCTTTCGTGTACACAGAGATCTTTGACCTTAAGCACACGTCACACTTTACACCTCTCTAGTGCTCTTTCACACACAGACGGTCAGTATTGACCCCACTTACAACAGCGCTGTCCACTTCACCCACTGAACAGTTTTAAAGCACCACAGAGAGGAACACACAGCCCACACTCCAGAACTAGAGTCCAGTACTCCTACTACACTAACATTTTTATAGCATAAAACTTTTATACTCCAGTTTTAAGTTATAGTTCCACAAAAAAAAAGTTTGGGATCAGGTCCATGGGGGTTTGTGCTGGTGGTCTAATAGATTAGAAAGCAATGATTGTGTCTGTCATTCATTCATTCATTCATTCATTCATTCATTCATTCATTCATTCATTCATTCGTTCATTCATTCATTCATTCATTCATTCAAAAAAATGAATGAAACAAACAAACAAACAAACAAACAAATAATAAAATAAATAAATAAATAAATAAATAAATAAACAAATAAATAAATAAATAAATAAATAAATAAATAAATAAATAAATAAATAAATAAATAAATAAATAAATAAATAAATACTTATGTATGTAGATATATTATGAATTAATCATTACTAAATCAAACAGAAAAGAAAACACCTTTTTTGGCAAGGGTATTTATATGAATTGATGGTTATATAGCATAACGAGTATGTCATAAATAAAATCTAAATTAAAACTATATATACTTTTTGACAATACTGACTGAATAATGGGTAAAATACTGTGTTTTATATTTTACTTCACTGATTACAGTGTTAAAATACACTGTTACATGTTCTGTGATATCATTAACTAAAACTAAACTTAAAATAAGCACTACAATAATATAAAATATTAACAATAGAAGCTAAAACTCAAAAATAAATATTTAAAACATCTTAGTTAGCTACACCAATTAACAAAAACATAATAATTTATTAACCAATCATTAATTAAAGGTGCAGTAGGCGATTTGCCTTAATGCTAGCTAGTTAGTATAATATGTTTCAAATACAGTTCCTCCCCTGTCGTCCAAAGCCACACCCCCTTAGATCATGAATGGGCATCTTAAAGATGGCGGAGACCCACTAGATCATGTCATTCGCCAGTTAGAAAACTTTATAGTACTTTATAATACTATATTCTGAAAGAAAAACTGTATTATTTCAGCACGAATTCAGTTATGTAGTAAACAAGCAAAACTTGTCATCATTCTCTCATCAGTCTCACTCATCAGTCTCACTCTCTCACATGCTTTGTGCTAAAGCAACTACTGTATGTTTAGTGGTTGGCCGGCGGGCTGCAGGAATTTCCCTTATAACTAAGCCATACAGCATTTCAGACAGAATATTTAAAGTAGCATGGTAAACAACAATATAGGGAGCGCCACAGGTTGTCATTGTTCAGATATGAACCAATGTGAATATAAAACCAACTTCAGCTTAGTAAAGCAGGCAAGGCAGAATAGTGCTTTTTATTTATGTTTTGTTGTTAAACTTAATAAAATCTACATTATCGATGCTGTAAAAGACCCTTATGAAACTGTAAATAGTCGCATCAATTGTTTGCCGGAAGATTTCAGTGGCTCAACATATAACCCATTCATAAAACAACACAATCAAGATTTGCGTGACTAAAATACTTTTAAAACATAACATTACCTTTCTGAAAGGAATGTTTCAGCTATGGTGTCATCCTTCCCGCAACGTGCAAAAGTAACTCTAATATTAATTCAGGATTTTAAAAAGTTTTGACAGACACTGCTCAATAAGCGCCGTCTTTCAGATGAGATTCTTGAATCTCTGTGGACGTTAAAAGTCCCAGGATGTTCTTCAAAAAAAGACTGGGGGTTTGACCCTGGCATCTTGGCCAAATTTGCCCACTGGCTTCTGTCCATCATGGCCTCCTAATCATCCCCATTTCATAATTGGGTTCATCACTCTGCCTCTCCACCAATCATCTGGTGTGTGGTGTGTGGTCTGGCACAGTATAGCTGCCATCGTGTCATCCAGGTGGATGCTACACAATGGTGGTGAATGAGAAGGTTCCCCCCAATGTGAAAAGCGCTTTGAGTGTCTAGAAAAGCACTATATAAATTTAAGGAATTATTATTATTGTTCACTGTTTGTTCATGTTGGTAAATACATTAACAGCTCTTCCAGCCACAACCCAGCACTGGGAATCAACCACAGACTTTCGCATTCACACACATACTGCAGCCAATTTAGCGTATTCAATTCACCTATACCACATGTCTTTGGACTGTGGGAAAACCGGAGCACCCGGAGGAAACCCATGCCAACATGGGGAGAACATGCAAACTCAACACAGAAATGCCAACTGACCCAGCCGGCACAGCGACCTTCTTGCTGTGAGGCAACTGTGCTAACCATTGAGCTTGCCTCACAGCAAGAAGGTCGCTGGTTCAACCCTAGGCTCAGCTGGCGTTTCTGTGTGGAGTTTGCATGTTCTCCCTGCGTTCGCGTGGGTTTCTTTCGGGTACTCCGGTTTCCCCCACAGTCCAAAGACATGCGTAAAAACGTGCTGGATAAGTTGGTGGTTCATTCTGCTGTGGCAACCACGAATTAATAAAGGGACTAAGCCGAAAAAAAATTAATATGTACCCTTCAGGTATTAATATGGCTCTTTTAAGTACAAATTTATATTTTTTGAAAAGGTACCACCCCAGTGACAGCTCACGTACCTTTATTTTCTGAGAGTGTAAGTACACACCTCACAAATGTATCTTTTGAATTTATACTTTTAATAGCTATACAATATTAAGTGTGCATAAGCATTAGATTAGTCAGTACTAAAGTACCGAAATCCAAATCTGTACCAAATTTGGCTTTAAACAATAACAAAGATTCATAAATACTGTATTAATGGTGCTGTTCATTGTATGTTCATGTTAGTAAATACATTAACATTTGAACGTTATCATAAATGTTACAACTTAAAATAATTAATAATGTACAATAACGTAAAGATGAACAAATACTGTACAAATGCATCCATAATTGTTAAAGCATTATGTAATAAAAACTAAAACCAATCTCCTCTAAAGTAAATATAATATAATAGTAATAATATAATAGTATTTTTTTACAATAATAGTAAAAATAAACTCCTGAAATAACAGCACAAATTCATATAAACTCTACATGCCCATAAAACGAACAGCCAACTTTTATAAATAACCAAGCCTAAATTATCCAAAAATCCACAAAAAGTATTCTGTTATTTCTCCAAAACAGCCACCAAACAGCTTAGTTACCATGGCATCATCATGAACAACATGAGAAATGGCAATTTACTCTAAACTCAGGATGACTCAGGAGCTGAACGCCTGCTTTCACAAAGCTGATGAATGAGAGCCCACTTTGATGACATCAGCGCAGGTGAATGAAGGGGGCGGAGCCTGTGGGAGAGATGATGTAACAGCTGAGTCACTCTCTCCAGCAGTGAACACTCAGCTCCATGAGTCACGGTGAGCAGAGACACTCAACTCAATAAAAACTGCTGAGCTCACACACACACGCAGAGCCGGAAACACTGATTATGATTGCATATTTTAAACTTCAGTTTGTGTCTAATGTGGCTGTCTTAAAAACAAAGGGCAACGCATAGGGAGATATTTTTCCCAAAGGGAGTTCCGCTGAACATAAAATTAATATGAAAGTCTTACAGGTGCCATATAATGAAAATCAGGATATAGATTTACAGTAGCTGAATAAAGAGTTCAGTACAAAGAAATGACTATACCGTTAAATCGCCTCAAACACTATTGTTTCCTTGTTCTCATGTAAAGCAGGCCAATCACAATAAAACAGAGACTCTAACAATCCTTTATTAGTATCATTAACATGCAAGCCCATGTCTACATTTGATTGGGCACAGTGTTTTCTTATATAATATAAATAAATATATACAGTTGAAGTCAGAATTATTAGCCCCCCTTTTTATTTTTTCCCCCATTTTCTGTTTAACGGAGAGAGAGAAAAAATTCAACACATTTCTAAGCATAATAGTTTTAATAACTAATTTCTAATAACTGATTCATTTCATCTTTGCCATGATGACAGTACATAATATTTGACTAGCTTAAAGTGACATATAAAGGCTTAAGTAGGTCAATTAGGTTACCTAGGCAGGTTAGGGTACTTATGCAAGTTATAACAATGATTTGTTCTGTAGATTATCGAGAAAAAAATAGCTTAAAGGGGCTAATAACTTTGACCTTAAAATGGTTTACAAAGAATTTTTCTTCAGAAGAAGAAAAAAAGATTATCAGACATACTGAGGAAATTTCATGAATCTGATAAACATCATTTGGAAAATATAAAAAAAAAAATAAAAAATTCATAAAGGGACTAATAATTCTGACCACTGTATGTTCCCTTCATTTTAAGTCTATCTAAGCAGTTATTTTAACTATATTATTTTACTTGCTATGTATACAAATCTTCTACTCAAAAAATAAATAAATAAATAAAAATAATTGCTGACCTGAGTGAGTAAATTTACAGCAATTTTTAAATTATGAATAAAATATTCATTAAAAAAAAATTCTGTCATAATTTACTCTCTCTCCACTTGTTTCAAACATGTTATAGATTTTAGCTTATAAGTTATACAGTAGGTAATAAGATTTAATATGTAAGTTCAGATGCAAACAGTTCTAAAATTAGCATTTTTCTCAGCCTTCTATAGGTCTACGATCAGTTATTTAACTTTTAAAGGCATAAAAACATATATTAATTGAAAAAAAAGTTTTGAATTTAAAAAAGGCATCTATCAATACAAAAAATTACAATAAAAGTTTAGATGGCATTTAGAGGCTTTTGCATCTGAACTCTTTATATACAGAGGAACGTTGGAAGCAGCCATTAACTTAGCTTACTATGGAAGTCAATGACTGCTTTTTTCCCCAACATACACTACCGGTCAAAAGTTTGTGGTCATTTTTTATTTTTTATTATTAATTTAATTTAATAATTTGAATAAAATTATTTTTTACATCAAGGCACCATTTATTAAATATAAAAAAATGAAATAATTAATTGTTAAATACTTATTTATTAGATATTTATATATTACTGATTGTATGTAGTTTCAAATTAAATTAATACTCCAGTAATGATTGCTTTTATTACTATTACTATTCATAATAATTATATCATTAATAATAATAAAACAATATTTAATAATTTTAGAGTGATTTTTGAAGGTTTATGTGACTCTGAAGACTGTAATGAAGCTGGAAATCCATTCAAATCACTTAAAATAAATATTCATACATTGATTTTCTTTTTGGTCCCTTTATTAATCTGGGGTCGAAATGAACCGCCAACTTTTCCAGCATATGTTTTACGCAGCGGATGCCCTTCCAGCTGCAGCCTATGACTGGGAAACATCCATACACACTTATTTACAAACATACACGACAGACAATTTAGCCTGTCCAATTCACCTGTGGACTGTGGGGTAAACCGGAGCACCCAGAGGAAACCCATGCCAACACGAAGAGAACTTGCAAACTCCACACAGAAATGCCAACTTACCCAGCTGAGGCTTGAACAGGTGACCTTTTTACTGCGAGACGAACAGACTACCCATTGTGCCACCTTGCAGCCCTGAAATAAATAATTTAATTAAATTATAAACTACTTTTGAACAGCTTTTTTAATAGTGTAATAACATATCACAATCTTACAATTTGTACTGTATTGTACTGATGAAAGAAATGCAGCCTTGGTGCTCAGGAGAAGTTTATTTCAAAGCATTTAAAAATCCTCCTGAACCCAAACTTTTGACCGGTAGTGTACATAAGAAAAGTTTGTTTTGTGTTCAACAGAAGAATGAAATTAATAAAAGTGAGTGTGGGCAATTGCATGTGACTAAATTAATGAATCAGCTTTATTTATATAGCACTTTACTACAACCAAGAGGCAGCCCAATGTTCTTTACAACAGTAAAACAAAATTACTCATTAAAACACCATCGAAGATTAAGAACATAATCAAACCAAAAACTAAAGTACTAAATATTAAAAGTATTTCTAAAGAAATTGATTTTAATTTTTAAATCGGGCCACATTCATGATTAACTGAAGTTCTGTTGAGAGGGTCTTTAACAAAAACTGTAAGAGAAAGATCCCCCCCATTGCTTATACATGGATTTGGGAGCTCTATTAGACTGCTTATTGTCGATAAGAAAAGTTTATTTTGGGGTGAACTCTCCCTTTAAGTATTTAGTTATGTGAGAATAAAAATTGAAAAGCAGAATGTCCAAGCCTAGACTATGATGTTATAAACCAAAAGGTCTGATGTTTTTTCCAAGAAAAATCAGCTCAGGTCAGTGTGGTCTAATGAGGGGTAATAATCTGACAGTGGTTTCTCTCTGTACAGTGATTTCCCATCAGTCTACTGAAACACTGGGAGGAGTTTCGTGCATTTGACTTCAGTACTGCCCTTGTGTTTTTACTTTTTTCCTCCCTGGATTACTGGAACTGAATAGCATAGCCCACAGTGGAACAAAACAACAGCTTCATCTTCTTAAATATGTGAACTTTCAAAACAAGATGACGCATGTTAGCCAAAACACACTTTGAGCGATTATTCTTCTGCTGTTTTGATGAAGTCATGTGTGTTTATGTAAAGTCACGTTTAACAGATCCAAGATAAAGATCTACAGCGTAACCACAACAGAAATTAGTGGCAGCTTGAGGACAGTGTTTTTGTGTGATATAATAGGTTTATACTGTCAGTTTGCCAGAAAAGAGGTATATTTCTAAGTAGTCGGAGGGATTACAGACTAATAGAGCTTTAAAAGGAATCAAGAAAATAAAAAATAAATATATCCTCTAGGTGTAATATACTGTAACATACGTGTAACAATGTAACATTGTTTTTTACAAGAAAATTCCTCATCAGTTTTTCTCATTTAAAAATATCACAAGAATAATTTAATAGCGCATATATCATTCATTGTGCTATGAGCAGTTTCATTGCAATAGTAATTTATTTCAGTGTATGGATTACTAGCCCTCTTTCAATAATTACTATCTTTCAATAATTAATATTCAAGAGTTCACACTTAGCTGATGATTGATTCTAAAGCTTGTTTGGCATGCTGTCTTGATAAGATCCTCAAGCTAGTGGCTCCCTCCTGTTTGCAAGGCGAGAGCGGAGTTTGAACTAAGGTAGATCTCGAGAACTTCCCTGCTGTAGTAGCTAATGAACAGATAGTGATTGCTTTTAAGAGATGACTACTTACTAGGAGCATTTCTACGGAGCCGAATTGGATTAGTTAATTAACTTAAGTTATAACACAGTTTTAGGACAGTGGGAGGAAACCGGGGAACCCGGGGGAAACTCACGTGAGCACGGGAAAAACGTGTAAACTCTGCACAGAAACGTTGGCTGGCTTAGTAGGACTAGAACCAGTGACATTCTTGCTGTGAGGCAACAGTACTAAACCATGCCACCCATCTGGGAAAGGAGGCGGAGTAGGGGTGGGAGGAGAAATCCTTCAAAATGAAGATGGTTGTGATATGGAACTTAGGGTGTTTATAGTGGCTTAGGAATCGTCTGATTGGCGAATCATAAATTGGATAATGCTGGACCAGCCGCAAGCAATCATAAGTATGTGATCCTCTCGAAATTGGTTTAAAAAATAAACCTTGCTAGTTTGAAATGTTTTTGTTTTGTTTTTTTGTTTATTGCATTATAGTAATACGAATAGTTTGTTTGCATTATAAAACTAAGAATATGTACCTTTATAAATTAAACAAAATTAAACTAAACCTGAAATCATTTCTGATATTTGAAAATAAATGAATATCAAATAAAATCAATGATGAAATCATACATTTTAAAACATTTTAAATAAAATCATACTAGCTACAGTGATACTCAAGTGATACTCAATTAACACTGAGCATGATTTATTGACAACAAATGGTTTCACCTTTCCTTTTTCATTTAGATTTTTGAGTGAATATGAAAATAGGACTTCGACTTGATCTTGAAATTAACTTAAATCTCCTCACATCACATACTGTATTATGATTTTAACACTGCACAAAGCTATCAGAATAGCACTCACTGTATCTTTTTCTCTGTGTAAGCCCCTGATATGCTACATAAAACCAGCATTTTTGCAGCCATCTTTCCTTGTGACTACTGCTGATAAAATCTAAATCAAACATCTACAAACAAGTCATCTGGAGGGCTTCATTCACACACCTGCAGATTTCCATCTCATCAGCACCCTTTGTTTCATCATTTCAGCAAAAACTTGGTCACGACTGAAATACATCCACCACTGTTCAAACCTCTTCAGATATTCCCGGAATTAAAGGGGAAGTAGCAGGAAAAACTGACTTTTTTGTTTTCTTTTAAGAGAACTTTTTTTAAAAAAATAAGTTCAAGTCACCAAGAGTTAAACACACGAGTTTTACCATTTTTTAATTGATTCAGCAAACCTTCAGATTCTGACAAGAGCACTTTTACCTTAGCTTACCATAAATCATTTATTTGGATTAGACCATTTGCTTCTATTTTTTATGTCAAGAACACTACGTCATGAAATGTCAGGTTTGACCGTTTGCTGCCGTTTATTATTCCTATAGCCATTTCTCCTGTAGGCAACTGAATCAGAAGTTCAACCAGAAAGAACAGAGAGATAAGTATGATATTAAATTGCATTTATTTGATGAGTGATATTTGACAAAGTATCATTTAACAAAACATAGGATTTCTTTGGCGTGGGCCCATATACTGTATGTAGCTTAAATTGGAAGCTGATTGTGGTGAGTGATGTGACATTAGATCTTCCTGGTAGAACTATATTTCTAACATGAGCGCACTTCCACATTGAACAATAAGGCCAATAGCAAGTACAAGCTCCGCCCTCTTTTGAAAAGCAGCAGCTCGTTTGCATTTAAATGAACACAGCACATAATCCCAAATATGTGGGGTGTTTTAAGCTGAAACTACACAGCCACATTCTAGGAATTCTCTGAGCACGTGAGGAGCCATAATTTGTCCTCTTTAAATGTAAAACAGGATAAGCCAAGGGCCTTTTCTTTCTGAGATGTGTGTTTGAGCGTGAGCTGGTTCTCTCTGTTCATTCTGCTCGTGCAGGTGGGAGGTGTAGAGTGTGTCACGATCCAGCAGCGAGTGGTAATCGCTCTCTATATACGGCAGCGATGATACAGACGGCGAGGCACTGTTCATTCACAACCGCGCTGCCAGATCTGAGTCATGAGAGGGAGAACAGTGGCCCAGTAAGCAGTGGGAGAGATGCGCTGACCTCATTCTGAGTCACGGAGCCTGAATCCTGACCCAGCCTCCGTCAGCGGATCATCAATAACCTACATACGGATAAGACTTATACAATCTGATTTTGCAGATCATTTCAGTTAAGCACTTCAACACTGGGGACGCTAGCTGCTGGATGGGATTTTGTGTTAACACTGTCAAAAGCAGATTATTTGCCTAAATCATTTAATGTGCTGAAATTTGGAGGCTGAAATGAATCTCTGACACTTAAGACCACATCAAATCCCAATAATTGGTGGATTTTTGACAATGTCTGTTTGCTTTGATTTCAGCAATAGTATTTGCAATAATTCATTTTAATATTTACACTACTGTTCAAAAACAGTTCACAAGCGTATTTTTGTATCACAAAATTATATTTAATTAATCAAGGATTCAATAAACTAGTAAATAAATTATAAACTGTGACATTACACTACTTAACAGCAAAACGCTTACAATGCTAATATTATGCTGTAAATAAATGGTATTCTTTTAAATGGTACCTTTTATTGGAAAAAGAACATTTATTCATTCATTTTCTTTTCAGATTAGTCCTTTTATTAATCCGGGGTCGCCAAAGGGAAATAAACAGCCAACATATCCAGCATATGTTTTTACACAGCGGATGCCCTTCCAGCTGCAACCCATCTCTGGGAAACATCCATACACACTCATTCACTACAGACAATTTAACTTACCCAATTCACCTGTGGAGGAAAACCACGCGAACGCAGGGAGAACATGCAAACTCCACACAAAAAACCGCCAACTGACCCAGCCGAGGCTCGAACCAGTGACCTTTTTGCTGTGAGGCAACAGCACTACCAACTGTGCCACTGCTTTGGCTAAATTAACATATACAATAACATATATAATACAAACCTAAGCATAAACTACCGGTCAAAAGTTTAGGGTCAGTAGGATTTTAAAATATTTTCAAATAAGCTTGTCCTGCTGACCAAGGCTGCATTCATTTCATAAAAAATACAGTACAAATTTTAAAATAGTGAAATGTTATTGCCCTATAAAATAACTGTTCAAAAGTAGTTCATCATTTAATTACATTATTTATTCCAGTGATTTTAAAGATGAATTTTCAGCTTCATCTCTCCAGTCTTCAGAGTCACATGATCCTTCAGAAATCACCCTAATATGAATTTTTATTAATATTATTATTCATTCATTTTCTTTTCAGATTTGTCCCTTATAAATCCGGGGTTACCACATCAGAATAAACTGCCAACTTATCAGCATGTTTTTATGCAGCGGATGCCCTTCCAACTGCAACCCATCTCTGGGAACATCCACAAACACTCATTCACATTCATACACTATACGGACAATTCAGCCTACCCAATTAACCTGTACTACTTGTCTTTGGACCGTGGGGGAAACCGGGGCACCCAGAGGAAACCCACGCGAACGCAGGGAAAACATGCAAACTCCACACAGAAACGCCAACTGAGCCAGCTGAGGCTCGAAACAGCAACCTTCTTGCTGTGAGGCAACAGCACTACCAACTGTGCCACTGCTTTGGCTAAATTAACATATACAATAACATATATAATACAAACCTAAGCATAAACTACCGGTCAAAAGTTTAGGGTCAGTAGGATTTTAAAATATTTTCAAATAAGCTTGTCCTGCTGACCAAGGCTGCATTCATTTCATAAAAAATACAGTACAAATTTTAAAATAGTGAAATGTTATTGCCCTATAAAATAACTGTTCAAAAGTAGTTCATCATTTAATTACATTATTTATTCCAGTGATTTTAAAGATGAATTTTCAGCTTCATCTCTCCAGTCTTCAGAGTCACATGATCCTTCAGAAATCACCCTAATATGAATTTTTATTAATATTATTATTCATTCATTTTCTTTTCAGATTTGTCCCTTATAAATCCGGGGTTACCACATCAGAATAAACTGCCAACTTATCAGCATGTTTTTATGCAGCGGATGCCCTTCCAACTGCAACCCATCTCTGGGAACATCCACAAACACTCATTCACACTCATACACTATACGGACAATTCAGCCTACCCAATTAACCTGTACTACTTGTCTTTGGACCGTGGGGGAAACCGGGGCACCCAGAGGAAACCCACGCGAACGCAGGGAAAACATGCAAACTCCACACAGAAACGCCAACTGAGCCAGCCGAGGCTCGAACCAGTGACCTTTTTGCTGTGAGGCAACAGCACTACCAACTGTGCCACTGCTTTGGCTAAATTAACATATACAATAACATATATAATACAAACCTAAGCATAAACTACCGGTCAAAAGTTTAGGGTCAGTAGGATTTTAAAATATTTTCAAATAAGCTTGTCCTGCTGACCAAGGCTGCATTCATTTCATAAAAAATACAGTACAAATTTTAAAATAGTGAAATGTTATTGCCCTATAAAATAACTGTTCAAAAGTAGTTCATCATTTAATTACATTATTTATTCCAGTGATTTTAAAGATGAATTTTCAGCTTCATCTCTCCAGTCTTCAGAGTCACATGATCCTTCAGAAATCACCCTAATATGAATTTTTATTAATATTATTATTCATTCATTTTCTTTTCAGATTTGTCCCTTATAAATCCGGGGTTACCACATCAGAATAAACTGCCAACTTATCAGCATGTTTTTATGCAGCGGATGCCCTTCCAACTGCAACCCATCTCTGGGAACATCCACAAACACTCATTCACACTCATACACTATACGGACAATTCAGCCTACCCAATTAACCTGTACTACTTGTCTTTGGACCGTGGGGGAAACCGGGGCACCCAGAGGAAACCCACGCGAACGCAGGGAAAACATGCAAACTCCACACAGAAACGCCAACTGAGCCAGCTGAGGCTCGAAACAGCAACCTTCTTGCTGTGAGACGTTAGCACTACCAACTGCGCCACTGCTTCACCATTATTATTATTATTATTATTATTATTATTATTATTATTATTATTATTATTAATAATAATGGTAATAGTAAAAAAGCAATAATGACTGGAGTAATAATTTCATTTGAAACTACATACACGAAAACAGTTATTTAAAAAAGTAATAATTATTTAACAACTTAACATTTAAAATGTTAAATTTAGCTTTGCCATTACAAAAAAAAAAATTATAACATATTAAAGCATAAATTGTTCATTTGAAACATAATAAAATTGTATGATTTAAAATACAGTTATTTGTGCATACCTAACACAGTTTCCGGACCAGCAAACAGGCTGAAAATATTGATAACTCATCCTTTACAGATTTTTGTACAACCAAATTCCTGAATAAAAAAAATCCCATGGTTCTTTCCTTTTACATTGTATAATAAAAATCTGCAAAATCTACGGTGAAAACCCAGCAGCTGTGGTTGCCAGAACTTTACAGTTAAAAAAACAGAATTTCCTAAACAAAATAGTAAACTACTGTATTTCATTGATAAATCCATAAAATTGTGAGTGAAAATAATCAGATTGTGGTTGCCAGAATTTTAGAGTTAAAAATATGCTAGTATTGTGAAATAATGTTTAAAAAACAATCAAATACAGTACTTTACCGTAAAATGCAGAAAATTCTGTTTTGTTTCCCCTGTAGTTTTAATGACAATGTTCTAGAACAGATAAACTGTTTTCTCTCTGCAAATTTACAGGGTATATAGTAATGTTAAAATTCAAGCAAGCAGAAAAGAGAAAAAAGTTCCAACAATACCAAGCACACGACAGAATGTCCAGTGATTTTCACGTGCCCTTTTACATTAGCTCTATTCAGAAAATGTGTGTTTTTTCTCAATTTGGTTTTACAAATGCACAATAAGCTATTTTTCACCACCCGCAGTGATAAGTCGAGTGTGAGCCCACAGTATGCTTACAGACTCGTGGTGTGCCACTCAAGTACACTGTGTTCACAACACCAGCATCAGTTTGGCTGTGTGCCCCATGACTTCTCCGAGTCCAGGTCGCCTAGCAACCGCTCCCCCTGCTATTTGAATTTTCATGCATCACTATGTCTGCAGTGATGTCACCGTTACCCTGGCAACCATATGCTTGACTTATTGTGACACTTGCACCGTAAATCTGTCTATAGGATAACAACATTTCCAGTTCTGCTTTCTGATAATGTTGAGGGATTAAAAAGTAATTTTAGCACATTTATTCTTCAATATATTAAAAAAAAAGCTCACACAAAAAATAAGAATTTAATTTTTTCACCCTAAGGCCATCCAAAATGTTGCCAACCTTTTCTTTCTTCAGTAGAACATCAATTTTTAGCTAAAACCGTGATCCTTGTGGAATTTATAAAGTGCAAGTCAATGGCTACTGGCACTTTAAGTGTGAAAGAAAACATACACAGGCAAAAAAAAAAAACGTGGCTCTCGATGACCGATTAAGGCAAAACACAAAATTCAGTTTAAGAAGCTGAACATTATTTACAACCTTATTAATTAGGGCTCTGGCAATTAGTCCTGAACACCGTCATGATACTCTTTTTATTACATTCTCAGATAAATATGGTGACCAAATGTACCGATTTTCCAGGGAAAGCCCTGTATTTCAGACAGAGGAGATCAAGTTGGAAGTAAAAGTGATTTATCTAAACGTATGTAAATATATTTAAAATACAAACTAATTTACTAAAAACACGAACGATGATTAGAAGTTATGTTAAAGAAAAGTACAGAAAACATCAGAAATGCATTGCATCTCAAATTACCGCTGAATAAGTAAACTATGTAACATTGGCTATTTCTCAAAATACGTTCTTCAGCAATCTTGTGTCCTCATGTTATCGTGAGACGTCTTCATCAACTGCCAAAATTTACTTCTAAAACTCAAGACCGTAAGAACGGAGGACATGTGAAAGTTCCTGGATGTGTTCTTGATATCAAGGATGCGAACTTGAGATGGAAAATTTGCTCCAGAAGTCCCAGAAGCCATTATGACTGAATAGAGGTGGGAAGCACAGCATTTTATACAGATTCATTATTAAAGTTCAGAGATTCGTCTGAGGAGTTTCCCTAAAATTGTTTTATTTGTATTGTGCAACTTATATATGTAAGGATTTTAAACATAGCATATATTGTGAAATGGAGGGAAACTATAAATCGTCATATAAATGCTATAATGTTTAAATAATTTTCCATTAAAACAGAGTAAAGGTCATATGCCCAACCGGAAGAACCAGGGAAGAATGCAGCATCTCATTTCTCATAGCACGCATTCTCTGTTCTTGCGGTCTCTTATGTTCATTCTTCCGAGGTAACTTGGCAAGACTCTCCACAACTGAGAATGTAAGACTTCTCTCCACGAGAATGCAAGTCCGTTCTCAACGTTCTTAAAATTGAGAAACAACCATTGTCAACATCTTGTAAACCATATGTCATGAAATTTTTGCTTCAAGAAAGCAAATATTAGGCTACAGCTTTATTTAAAATAGGAGTTATTTAGCAGAGACATTTTACATAAAGTTCCTTTAATTTGAAAAATCTGACAATTGGCCTTCTGTGCATTCTCTACAGACAGAAAAAAACATTTATATGAAGATAAATCAGAGCACACGAAGAAAACTATTTATTAGTAGTTTAAACTAAAAAGGCTTTAAAAGTGCACACATAATAAACAAAACCAGAAGATGTTTTGGAGTATATAAGGCACAAGCTGTAAAGGAGGTGGGGAGAAACACCTCATTTGCATATGAGAGACACACAGACTGAGAACCTGTTTACACTAATACATTTTCAGCTTATAAAGGCGTTTTAGAACTAAAATGATCCATGTCCACACTGGCGTTCCATCTATGGTTTCTGAAAAGATCTCCGTCTACACTACACCACTGAAAATGCACATCACGTGTCCACACATGCACTCTGGAATCCGCTGAAAGCTGGTTCAGTGAACCCTCGTGTCTGAGCTCCAGTCAGACCTCTGAGCACTCCTACCCACCTGAGAGCAAGTCTAAACTTTGTGCAGGCTACTTGATAATGAGAAAAAGCCTCAATCAGGTAGCGCGAATGTTGGCAGCCACACTGACAAACACCTAAAATGAAAATGGCCTCTTCAGCGTTTCCAAAACGCTCCGTATTTGGGGCTTGAAAACTCCGCAGTAGTGTAGATGGAAGGTATAATCATTGCAAAACTTATGCATTTTAAAACTAAAACATATATTAGTGTAAACTGAGCCTGAGAAAACAGCATATTTCTGCCTTCACTCAAAAATATGCATCAACAGCATGTCCTAATTTGAACTGAAACTTCATAAATTCATTCTGGGGACACCGGAGACTTTTATTGCATCTTGTAAAATAGGTCCCTTTTAAACAGTGCCCCTATAAGAAGCAGTGTTTTAGCATTCCCTATTCCTCTGTCTTCAAAAGCTCTCTAAATGGCTCCATTATAATTCCTTGCAAATGCACGCTGCCAAAAAAGCGAGGCATTGTTATAATCACGCAAATGACCAGTGCTGCCCAGTCAGTCAGAAAGCCACGGGATTGAGCTAAATATAGAGCAGGTCAAAAAGAATGAAGCACAAACCCACAGGCCTTTTTTAGCTCTAAAGACACAAAGCTGCTCTGCTCGGGTTCCTCTTTTTGATTTAAAAAGATGTTTCTGTGTTTCGTTGACCTATGTCTTCCTTAATTCACACTCTCTTCCTCAGTCTGCTTAAATACACACATACAGTTGAAGTCAGAATTATTAGACCCACTGAATTATTCGCCCCCTGTCACCCCCCCCCTACCCCCCCCCCCCCCCATTTTCTGTTTAACAGAGGGAAGACTTTCAACATATTTCTAAACATAATAGTTTTAATAACTCATTTCTAATAACTGATTTATTTTATCTTTGCCATGATGACAGTAAATAAAATTTTACTAGATAGTTTTCAAGACACTTCCATACAGCCTAAAGTCTCAGGGCTTAACTAGGTTAATTAGGTTAACTAGGCAGGTTAGGGTAATTAGGCAAGTTGTAGTATAGCGATGGTTTGTTCTGCAGACAATCGAAAAAAATATATATAGCTTAAAGGGACTAATAATTTTGACCTTAAAATGGGTTTTAAAAATGTAAAACTGCTTTATTCAAGCTGAAATAAAACAAATAAGACTTTCTCTAGAAGAAAATAATATTATCAGACATACTGAAAAAATGTCCTTGCTCTGTTAAACATCATTCGGGAAATATAAAGAAAGAAAGAAAGAAAAAAATCATAGGAGGGCTAATTATTGTAACTTCATCTGTATATGTGTGTGTCTATATAAAAACTTGTTATATTAATAGCGTCTCTTGATAAGGTCACAGTCTGTGTACACGACACAAGGCTTTTCTGCTATACATATTGCCACAAGATCATGACCTTTGAACTCTTAATCTCAGTTGATTTGGCAGTCTTTTCAGTACAGATTACATGTTACACACTCATCCCTGTCCTTCCAGCCTCAGTTATAAAGATCACTGACCTGAATGTACAAGAAGTGAACGTCTCGCTTTTGTGTGAACCTGAGCCGATGTTTTGTTCACTTCCCTCGAGAGAGTAAATATTGATGACTGGGTCAGTCATGGGTTGCAATGGCCAGCTGTAGGAAAAAAAAAGTGATAATCTGTCTAGATCAGTGCCTTACCAGAGATAATCTGTCTAGTTCAGAGCATACAGTACAATGAGGAAGAGCTACAACAGAGGAAAGCCAGGCATAGGAAACAGTTTTCCAACTCCCACAAGACAGCAGTGCCCTTTGGGTACAATACTGTCCCTGAACACAAAGAGAAAGAAGAAAAGAAAAAGAATGACACAATACCATAAGGAAGCATATGAATGTGGAATCATCCAGGAAGTGCATCAATAACATTCAAGTGTACTTCAAAATATTCTATATCTTAGCAGAGATTACACATACGATATGCCAATATTCAATTATTCAATTTATTGTAATAATGAGCATGCATAGATTCAAAACACTGTGAGTATATATATATATATATATATATATATATATATATATATATATATATATATATATATATATATATATATATGTATATATGTATATATAAATATACACACATACATACATATATATATACATACATACATACATATACACACACACACACACACACACACACACACAGTTGAAGTCAGAATTATTATTTCCCCTTAAAATTAGAATTTCTTTTTGAAATATTTCTCAAATAATGTTTAACAGAGGAAGGAAATTTTCACATTATGCCTGATAATATTTTTTTTCTTCCGGAAGTCTTATTTGTTTTATTTCGGCTAGAATTACAGCAGTTTTTAATTTTCTAAGAACCATTTTAAGGTCAAAAGTATAGAATATGCATGCTAATAGGACTTTTAATTTGCCAGTAACCTGGGTTAAGCGCTTCTGGTGAACTGTATGCCAATGCAAAATCAGCACGTTTGGTCGTCAGGTCTGTTTTCTTAAAATATCAGCTATCTCCACTAGCTGAGTGATATCCGATATAAAGTGGGTCTCAGATTATCCAAGAAGCACTGCATTAAATTACATTTTCCCCATCATGTATATAATATGAGCATTTATTTTACCCCAGTATATTCAATGGAGCTTTTGCGCTAGCTAGTCTCGTTTTACGTATGAGTAACTAAATGAATGCCAAAGTCTGTTGAACTGATTGTATTTTAAATACATTATAACATCGATGCTGTAAAAGGAAGCGTATAAGATGGAAAATAACTCGCAATAACAGGTCACCGGAAGTTTATCAGTAAGGGAACAACACTAGCTCGTCATATACCCTATTAGCCGTTTTAAGCTATATATTTATTTCCCTAGTCTGAAATGAACCACCAAATACTCTTGCATATTTTTAATGTGGCGTATGCCCTTCCAGCTGCATCTAAAATTAAATTGAAATCATAAGTCTTTAAATAAAATTAATAATTAATAAAAATACTGTTGCAGTTTTATACATTTAACATGAATATATAACTATAATATCTCTCGAAGTTAATTTAAATGCATAACCTAACATTTACTAACGAGACTTTACTGTGAAGTGTTAACTGTAGACTTTAACATACTTTTGTAACTTAATTGGCTTAAAACTGCAACACCTCCTCTCCGCGATTTGGTATTACTCTGAGGGGGTTCTACAGAATTTTGGCTGTACTGAATAAGCATTCTCTTTTTACATGTTTTATTTTAGCTACTGTATGTGTAAAGTTCTCATAAAAAAACAACAAAACATCAATCACAACAAAAAAAAGGCATTTTAAAGTCAAATACTAAATAGTCTTTCTGAAAAAAGAAAAAGTCAATGACCACTTATTTAGAGCACTTGAGAGCGATGCAAATCTTTATGATGTCCTGTAACTCCTTCGAAGAGAGGTGGTTATTTGTAGGACAGCAGTCAAGTTGCCCTGTTTAAGTGAGATTGTTGCTCCCCGAAAAGTTGGTTAACTTAGCTTCGACAGTGAGAAACAGCAAGCCAACATACACGACAGCAACATATAAACAGTCCTTAATTGAGTTATAACTTAAAGTTCTCAACTATTGGACTAAAGGCGAAGGCCGGTAGCAAAAGTGATCCATGTGGTGGCCACTCTACCAAACACTCCTTCCTACTCTATGGTAAGTGACTTTTTATAATGGTGCAAATCAACCTAGTGCCCCTGGTGGTCGGAAGCAGTATTACATGTCCGCATACCAAACAAAACAGAATGCAAGAAAATAAGCAAATCAGAATAGTAATATTCAAGAATTTATTAAACATAATAAAGCAATATTTGTATTCTTTTCTCTAGTTTTTGGTTTCACTGGCTCATGATGCTTTGTTGTGTGATAACTTAACAAAGGTAATGCTTGTTTTTTTGACCAGGACGCTACAATCATCATTAATTTAATATATCAAGAAGCTTTGACAGATAAAAGGAAAATAATATATTAAAATACTGCTGTTAATAATAGAATAACACACAGCCTTTTAAACGTGATGAATTCTGTTAGTTTAATAATAACTTGTGTAATATGTAATACTTATCCACACTACCAGTTTTGTTAATAAAAACAATTGAGAACGAGCAGTCTCATCCTCTGTACAACAGAAATAACTGGCTCCTTTACATATTGTATTGGATAACAGAAGACATTCTGGTTAAAAACACTGAGAGGAACCAAACACATTTTTCTGGGGAAACAGATGTAGAATACAGATGACTCATCCTGCACTGTGCCATTTTTATCCAATCAAATGCTTACTAAAACAATGCCCTGCTGCCTAATTGAGAACGGACATACTTGCATTGTGTAAAATCTAGAGCCTTAAAAAGCCCAACAGATATTCCTAAAAAAGCCCTCGGTCCCACTTTATATTAAGTGTCCTTAACTGCTATGTACTTACATAAAAAAAGTAAATACAATGTACTTACTGTGTTTATAATGTATTTGAGAACACTTGTGGTGCTTTTGAGTTGGGATAGAGGTTGGGTTATGGACAGGTTAAGTTGTATGGGTAGGTTTAAGGGTGGGTGAGGGTGTAAGGGATGGTCAACAGTGTATTTACACATGTAATTACAAAAGTTAATTACAGATGTATTTACATATATGTATTTATTCAAGCAAAAGTACACAGTAAATACATGTATTTACACAATAAGAACATTGTAACAAACTATAAATTCCTGTGTAAGTACATATTAGTTAAGGCCACTTAATATAAAGTGGGACCAAGCCCTCTGATATTCATTAATTCATTTTATTTTTAGCTTAGTCCCTTTATTAATCAGGGGTCGCCACAGCAGTATGAACCGCCAACTTATACAGCATATGTTTTACGCATACACCCATACACTCTCATTCACATACATACACTACAGACAATTTAGCTTACCCAATTCACCTACAGTATACCACATGTCTTTGGACTGGTAAGGGAAATCAGAGCACCTGGAGGAAATCCACATGAGCAGGGGGAGAACATGCAAACTCCACAGAGAAATGTCAAGTGACCAGCTCGAACCAGCGACCTTCTTGCTGTTAGACGAGTCCAACTTTATATCAACAATAAAAGTACGACTTCTACAATTTAAAATGGTTTCACAGTCAAGAAGAATACAGTGACATGAGACATCCCAGATAGCATCCCGTCTTGCAATCTTGTGAAAGCTGGTTTATCGCTCTTCAAGAGCATGTGATTGAGTGCTCATGTGGAACCTCGAGCTCTGCGTAATGTGACAAGTGATTTGTATGGGGTCTGGAAATGCTGACAGGAAAACAAACTCATTCGTTGTTTTCATGTGTGCTGCAGTTTAACACAGTGGCACGCTGCCAAACCCAGGTACTGCCAACGACATCAACAACAACTGAACGTGCAAAGCACATGATTACTACAAGCCCCACATATATCACAGCACACTCAAGTGCAACATGTGTAAGACGGCTGTTTCACAGTGAGTGCTCTTAACTGAGCCACAGGACATGAAGCAGTGATGTCAGTTATGTAAACAGCATCTGTCTGTTTGTCTGTCTGTCTATTTATGTCTGTCTGCACTTTCTATCTATCTATCTATCTATCTATCTATCTATCTATCTATCTATCTATCTATCTATCTATCTATCTATCTGTCTGTCTGTCTGTCTGTCTGTCTGTCTGTCTGTCTGTCTGTCTGTCTGTCTGTCTGTCTGCAGTGCATCCGGAAAGTATTCATATCACTTCACTTTTTCCACATTTCTTATGTTACAGCCTTATTACGAAATGAGTTTAAATTTATTTATGTCCTCAAAACTTAACACACGATACCCCATAATGACAATGTGAAAAAGTTTTTTTGTAATTGTTGCAAATTCATTACAGTTTTTCTCAGTTGCATTGGTGCATATTTTACAACACTGTTTACATTTGCACAACAGTTAATGCACTTCTCTAAACAATTAAAACAAACTGCAAAACCTAGATGATAACCTGCAAAAGCGTGTCACTTTCTCAAAATGGATAGCTCATTCCTCAAAAGCAAGTATTCACGTCAATGAAAGTGTCAGTGTCATCAAGATGAAAACTCCTGACACCATTGTTTATGAACAAGATAGTCAGATGGCTTTGTCATGTTTTCATTATGTCAGTTTACTCTGTACATTTTTTCCAATGGAAACAGTCAGATTTTGGTGGCCCCTCCTGAAAATGCTCAAGACAGCACTGTATACTATTTGCACATCCATTTGAAACCTACAGTAAAGTTAGACATTACTGCATTTAGTGAGGTATGAGGTATTTAAAAACCTCTGTAACCATTGACTTCCACAGCAGGAAAAAACAAATACTATGAAGTCTGTATAGAATTATAGCAGTAATGTCAGAGAAACCCCCTGAAATAACTTAAATAATACCTCCATTTGTCCTTTATAGTTCTGCTTTTCATACACTGACATCATGGATGGGAAATTTTCAGCAGATGAGAACAGGGAAACACAACCTTACTCCTCTTAATGGCATTTACAGTGATGTCATAACGCTGGTAAAAATAAAGCACGCAAGCCATAAGCCTGTTTAAATGTCAATTTGGATCATGTGAAGTGAAAATATGAGTCTGTGGGTCATAGCAATTAAGAGATACTTGGAGTAATAATCAGTTCCTCGTAACATGACATCAGGAAAGTGGTTTTCTGGTAGAAAACACAGAATGTGGGACTTTCCAATGAAGTGCTGGCAGAGGCACAGCAGGTCTGTCCCACAGCGCTCTCACAAACCTGAGCAGACACGCTCAGGGGAACAGTTAGCTAATCTCAGGCCTGTAGCGCAAAAATAGAAAAGTGCAAATCCACACCTGGATTTCCCAAACCTGCAGTCAGCTATAAACTACTCCCAGTTTAATCAAGTGATAGAAAGTTTTAATACTGTTCAGAGCTACAAAAACAAGGCTAGTATGAGTAGCATAAAACATGATCAATGATGTTAATACTGAATAACACTTTAAAAATGGTGTAGAAATAATTATAACTAAAAAAAGAAAGAGTAAATGATTTCTTACAATTTTTTACAAGATTGACAAAATGTTAATAAATGTAGAAATTTTAAAAAAATTCTTCAACATACACCAAACATACCCCAATATTACAACTCATGGTTATACATAACATTTACTTCTAGCTTTCCTTTAAGACTAAAATGACTAAAACAATTTTTAAAGTATACTGACATTTTAATAAAGTTAAATACATTACTAACGCTTAAATAAACATTACTAAAACTGAATTAAAAAAAGCTTTATAGTTTTTTTTGGTTATTTAATGACTTATAATTAATAACTATTTGCATTTGGAATAAAGTTTTTCTTTATAATATGTTCAAATTGTGTTTTTTATTAAAACAGAAAATGTAAAACTACTAATTAAAAGATCTCTTGTTAATTGCGGAAGTTACGTTCTAAAAATAGCCCGCAATAGGTAAAACCTGCAACGTAGAACACTTTATTTTTTACAATTATTATAGATATTTCAAGGCTGTAAATCCCCTCACTACCCTATCTTCTCAGATAGGCATTAACAATTTCAACTTTTCCATCTTCTTTAAACACTCGAGTAACTTCTACCTTTAGCATTTCCAGAAGTCCAACTAGGGGATCTAAATGGATAAAATGGGTCTAATAAAATGGATTTATTAGATATGGAACTAAATAAAAAAAAAATTTCTATGAGAACATTTCATCCACATTTCAAAATGTTATTTAAAAAAAAAAAATTATATATCAAAAAGTATAGTATCAACTTAAGCGCATACAATGAGAGTGAAAAAAAAACATAACAAAAAAAAGGTAAATAATAATGTGGTTTAAAGAGCCCATAATATGGGTTTTTGAAAATTCCCCTCCATGTAGTGTGTAACACAGCTCTAAGTGAAGTGAAGTATCCAGCTAAGGCTTAAATCTGTTAGTGTACAGTGTTTAAAACTGTTGATTCATCTATAAAAGAGTCGACTCATAGTGCTTCAAACGAGTCGCCTTGATACCGATTCATTAGGTGTTTCGCCATGACGTACGAGCGAAACCAAGTTATTCACGTGCACGCGCAAACCCGGGAGATTTCAAACCTGAGGCCCCGCCCTCTGACGCAGAAACCCAGACACACACACACACACCCACGCACACACACAAACATGGCAGTCGATTGAAGTCACACTGCAGATGGATATATTGAGTCTCTACCCAAAGATGAAACCTCAGCATTATAGCCAAGCAGTTGGAAACTACTGGAAACTTCTGGAAACTACATGCTACAAAGAATACTTCATCAGCGTTTGTTAAAGGAAGGATCAGTAAAGAGTAACTTACTGATGGACGTCAGGATGGATTTTTCTTCCTCCATTTCTAAAGTGTAAGTACGTGCGATTAAAGTTGCCTCGTTGACTTTAGCTTGCAAATGTATTTAGTTGTGATTTGTTACTTGTAACCGCGTGTCCTGTATCAGGTTAACTGGTTATATTCTCTTATCGCGTGCAAAGTCACGTTAAAAACGCGACGCGTGCTGCTTTGTTAACGGAACTCCGTGGAAGAGGAGCATTGTGTGTGTCTGTGTGTGCGTGTGCGCGCGCTGTCGTCCGGAAGTGTGTGTGTTTGTGTGTGTGTGTGTGTGTGTGCGCGCGCGCGTTGTGGTCCAGAGCAGGGTTAAGTGCGTGTGTGTGTGTGTGTGTGCAATATGTGTGTGTGTGTCTGTGAAAAGAGCAGAGTGAGAAGCTAGGAGATCTCCTCAACTGTTTTTGGAGTTTTTGCTCAATAAAATAGTTAGTCATCTGAATTTTCAAGTCCATAGTCTGTATTTACATTGACCCACTGGCAGCTAAAATCCACGCCTACACTATCGAGCGTGCATGAACTGTGATTACTTTTATATTGCTGATTAGCTGTTTGGCATTTCACTCTCTGACTGAAGGCAGTCGACCAATCGCAACAGGCTGTCATTGGTCCAATCAGCGCAGATTAGCTTCGCGCTAAGGAGGGGTTTGGGAACAAATGAATCACTGGACGATTCATACGGGAGTCGCTGGGATAATTAGGTAAAAATAAATGCAGATTATAAGACCACGAAAGTGTTTTTTTGACCTTGCATGCATATTAAACTGTTGTTGGAGACCCTTACAACCAAGATATGACCCTATTTCATGTATAATATGGGCTCTTTAACTAAAATTATAATTGTAAAATCCATACACTCTCCAATACACTCTACTTTGCACTCAGGAAGAGAAAAATAATCAATTTGTGGGATCAAGGACTCCACTGTGTTGGGGTTGGAGGTTTCTGATCCCTCCACCTAAGCAACATCAGTCGTTTGGCTAGAGGCACAATAAAAGCTATGCAATCAGATTGACTCGATTTAAGTTGAGTCAACTCAAAAATGTCCAGAAGTTGGTTGCCTTAAACTCAAAGTCGAGTCAATTTTTTTATAGTGTAGTTACATTATTAAATCATTAAGTTACTCCATTAATTAAATTACTTTAAAAAGACAATGTATTAATGTCTGATTATGGAAGTTGTACTCAAATTCTTTACATTTGAGTCAACTAACCTTTTAGTTTGGTTTAAAAAACACTTATATAACATAGTTATCAAAACACAAAGCATTTTCAATTAATGACGCCATATTTCATACATATAATAAATTGCTATACATTTACATTTCATTGTTTCGTAAGCAAGTGCAGGTGTCAGACTAACAAAACCTTCTTTAGCTCATAAATTTATTAGTAATCTTTTCATTAAAACTTTGCATCAATTTAATAACAATAACTTGTTAATCTGTAACTAATTACACCCAACACAGTCAATAAGCCAGGAAAGCATTTTGTGTTACTTTAACTAAAGTTTTCAACTTTATTTGTTAGAATTATTTGATTTAATAAGTCAGTTTAACGCAGCGCAAGTACTTTTTTATTATCTTTTTAAAGTGTGTGGTATTTAAATAATTTCCTGCACATGGCACTATACACTTTTACCACATTCAAAACAATCTCAGAATGTTTCCAGAGTCCACTAGACTCTTATAAGTAGCTAAAAATCCTATTTAAACTAGCTGAAATATTTAATAAACAAACACTTGAGAGGTTAGCGGATGTATCTAACTTTCTGAACGTCTGCCAGCTCCACAGATTTTTCCCCAAATTCCCTGTATAATCAGGTTACGAAAGGCCACTTTGGGGTCACAGCGAGCAAACAGAAAGCTGACAGTGGTTCTAGGAGTCTGAACCTTCATATCAGCTGACAAAAAAGTGAGAGACAGAAAGCTTGTCTCGATTCTATTGAATAGAAAGGGAAAACAGTGAGCTCTCACATGTGACACCATGTGAGTCTGGCTCCAGCCGAGAGAGAGAGAAAGAGAGAAAGATAGAGAGAGAGAAAGAGAGAAAGAGAGAGAGAGAGAGAGAGAGAGAGAGAGGAAAAACAGAGGGATCTGCTTTATGTAAGTGTCTGCTGTGAGAGGCTGGATGTTTGGAGGACTCACATGCTGATGTTGTTGTTTCTAGTAAGCAGGGCTGACTGTGGGACAGCCCTCTTTTCTCCACCTCTTCCTGCCTGTGCTCCTCGGTTCACCCCTGGCACTCCAAAACACAGCTGGGACTGGGTGTGATTGTGTGTCGGCGAACATATTTGAGCGTGTACATCACCACTGGAGAGGCTGCAAAACTGTGCCCAGATCAAAAAGTGGTTATTTTGATTTAAGTTACCAGAGAAAAGGAATTAAATGCACTGAAGTGATTTAAAGAGGTCATGAACTGAGAGGTTAGAATTTGCTTAATCTTTTGACACATAAGAGTTCAAACTGCTTTAAAAACGTGCTGTAAGTTCCAAAACTTAAAACTTTTGTTACTCAAAAAAATGAGAGTATGAGCAATTCCACCGTTATGGATGTGACATTTGGAGTAAAAACGTAAAACATAAAATCAGAGGGAGAGTATATGTTAACATTATATTGAAAACATCTGTTTTTATTTTACAAAACTACTCACCACAGAGTTAAGAGATCAGAAAAATATTAATCTGTAAACATTTTATATTTTAAATGAGGGTGTCATGTTGGCGCAGTGGGCAGCATGATCGCCCCACAGGAAGAAGGTCATTGGTTCGGGTCTTGGCTGAGCCAGTTGGCATTATTGTGTAGAGTTTGCATGTTCTCCCCGTGTTCACGTGGATTTCCTCCGAGTGCTCCATACAAAAAGATTATTTATTTTATTTAATATTTTATTAAATATTTAACTTAAAAAAAAAAACAAAAAAAAAAACGCCGCCTTGATGAAAACATGAAAAAAACCTGAACCCAAACTTTTGACCGGTATTATTAAATAAAGCTGTAAAAAAAAAAGTGCTTTCTCATGATTAATAACACCCACAACAAAGTAAACTGTTGGACTGAAGGATTATTCTGACAAAACTGTATTTTTTCAGGATAAATGTAGGTGTCTTTCCAAAAATAAATAAATAAATAAATATTTTTGTTATTCTATGTACTGAAAAAAGCTGTTTGTCAAAGGAAAACTACACTGAAAAAAGTTGAGCTGCTCTCATGATTCTGAAGTCTAATGTAAGCAATGGCACCACTTTTAATTATTTACTCACCAACAATGATATGTTTGTGTGTGGGGGTGAGTGTTGGAAAGGCTCTGACTGAATGCTAAAAACATAGGCCTGTGCCTCCACCCTCCATGTTTGCTCCCTCTCCCTCTTCTCTCTCTCTCTCACACACACTTTTTTTCTGAACCCCAGCTCTCCCCCTCACCAGCGCAGGCAGCTGGCAAAACACAAAGAGAAGAAGTGTGCAACTGGTGCGATAAAGCGGGGAACATCTTGTCATGTCGTCGTCAGCAGAACACATTCTCTAACAATAAATCCTCACGTGCTGAGCAGAGCTCTGCCCCACCACCCCCACCCGAAGATCTCCACTGGAGACCCTCCGAATCTACACATTCACCACACACTCCAGCGCTGCCTTTTAGAGTCACAATGAGACAAAAAAAGTTTCATTCACTGCATTCATGACCCCCCTCTTTGCCTTTCTTGATGTCTCACACATTGTGGCCCCAAACCATGTTTCTTTCCCACTATGATTTTGTAGTTGTATATTTTCTGTCAATTTGCGAAATTATTTAACTCCAGATATTGCAATATACTCACAATATGAAAGAAAAATAAGTTTAAGTCATTTAATGTCAAGTTCAAAGTTATTATTTTCTGAAATGCTCAACCTCTGTCATCTATATAGCATGTTTCTAAACTAGTAGCAATTTGGCAACACAGACATCAAACTTTTTCCAACAAGTTTTTGTGCAATTCTAGCACAAAACTCTGAAGTCAAGATCAAAACTCACTTCATTTTTTTGACATATTAAGAATCTAATGTCTTCACAGATAAAAGGCTCTTTTTATCACTCTGTAATTAAGAAAATACTGGGACTTGTATTTAAAAAAATCTTCTTTTTTGATTATTTAAAATAGTCAGACCAATTATCGTGAACATATCTGTCAGTAAAACCTTTTAGAATATAGATATGAATAAAACTAAAGCCTGGTGTTCTGTAGAGATTTATGGCTGAGGGAAAAACTAATTTTGAGAAAGCTAACTTCAAAATGTTATAGACATATAGCCTAACAGGGTATACTATATTAAGTAAAAGTTAGTTTTATATTAGCACATTCATACTCCTTAATAATATAATTTCAGAAAAGTCTAATTCTAAATAGTGCAAATTCTAAATAGTGAAAGTCATGCTTACAAGATTGCAAGCTGAATATTCAAAATAGCATGGTAAAGAACATAGGGAGCATGTCATAAGCTGTCACTGAATGAATATGCAAATATAAAACCAACTTTACCTTAGTGTAGGCTGTATGCAGAAATTCTGAAGGTAATTTTAATGCCTTTTTAGGACTTTTTGTAAAGACCTTCTCAGAATATTTTAAGACCTTATCGCCACTTCATGTTCTAATCAATATCAAACCTTTAGCTTAATAAACATTTGTTAATAAACAGTTGTAGTTAAATAAATCAATGAAGCACAACCATGCAACAAAACTCAGATAAGCTCGGAAGCAACAATGCTTGTTGTTTTCACAGACAACAACTTTAAACTTTTCTTTCTCAAACCAGGAGAATGCAAACTTACATTTTCCTATTTTGCCATCTGTTTCGTTACATGTTTTGTGGAGAGTGTCGCATCACCTTCCCAAATTTGCCGCAAATGACGTGACATCACCCGGATAGAGGACCTTCGGTCGAATGCACCCTCCCCGAACCAATCGCGTGATCAAGCACATCGTTGTTAATATTATGAGGAAAGCAAATATATTTATGCTTTTGCACTTTGGACAACGCTTGACAAAATTTAAGACCTCATAAACACAGAATTAAGACTTTTTAATACCTTTTAAGGGGCTTATTTTTCTCATAATTGATTTATCAACTTTTAATACTTTTCAAGACCCCGCAGACACACTGCGTTCAAAGCATGCAAACACATTCAAATTGATCAAGTGCTACAAAAGAAAAGGCAAGGCAAGGCAAAAAAAGGGACAGTTCACCCAAAAATGAAAATTCTGTCATCATTTACTCACCTTTAACTCGCATTACTTTTTTTTCTTCTGCTTAACACAAACATATTTATTCTAAAGAAACCTGAAACCTGTAACCATTGGCTTCCATATTTGCTTTTCCTACTTTGAAAGTCAATGGGTTGTGCTTTTCAACTTTCCTCAAAACCTCTTTTGTGTTCAAAAGAATAAGCAAACACATAAAGGTTTGATACTGCTTGAGGGGGAGTCAATTTTCATTTTTCAGGTAAAGTATCCCTTTAGAGTTGTATTTTAGTGGATTTCCAAAACACACACACAAAAAGTACAAAACTGACAGGTGTATGAAAGTAAAATCTTCACTGTAAAATATTCAACCTTTAGTTTACAGTTAATTACTGGCTTATATTGCATTAATTTCACGGTAAGTTACTGTATGTAAATTCACAGTGAATTACTGTGAGGTTGTTGTGATTGCCAGTGGAGTTGTCTCTGCTGGCGATTACTTTATGTAGCTTGTGTCGATTGCCAGCAGGGTTTCCTATATGGGAGATTACCACTGAACGAACTCCAACTCCCAGAAACCCCTGCACTCAACACTGATAATAGCTGACAATAATTGGACACTGACACAGCCACTCCTCAATTACACTGCTACAAGGACTATATATATGCACCTTATGTTCATTCATTCAGAGCCGAGTCTTGTTTATTCCATGAACTTTACAACGCATTTCTCCTGGTTTGTCTTCCCGTGTTTTGATCCTCGCTTGTAAGTTTGTTTATCCCTTTCTGCCGCCTATCATTTGATCATCTGCCTGTGTTTGCTGACTACGACTCTGGATTACCTGTAATGTGCAAAAGTTAAAGCCATTTTTACAGTAATTTACTGTAATCGTGATCCCTGACTTAATTTCACAATAAAATTCTGAGTACAAAGAAATTCACAGGTAACAGCTAAGTTACACTAATGTAGCTTACTGAGAAAAATTACAGTACCTGTTGTGAAATACTGGTTTTTTTTTTCAGTGTTGCCTTAACTCAACATCAGCAACTCTATCGTTAAAAGATTATTAATAAAAGTACAGCACTGTATGTTTGATGGAGCAGGTTAACCTCAGGACACACAGCAAGTGTTAGAAGGCTGCAGTGTCTTGTGTGGCATCAGGCACTCAGAGACCTGCTCTGTGAATCCTCCGAGGACATCGGTGCAAAGTCTGCCGCTGTCTGACTGTTCCCATGGCAACGGCCAGGTGAGCAGACAGCCTGGAGAACACGCTGGAAACATGTGACTCTCCACATGCTCTGGCAGACAGATCTGTCTATCAGAAGACACATATGCACTCTGAAACAAAACCCTCAAGCTGCCTTGCTAAACAAAAGCCCACCTAGACAACACAGCATGCATGCGCAAATGCCTTGCGATTTCAAATGTGCACATGCAGCATTTCTGTGACGGGTAACTAACATTCAGAAAGACGAGGCGGCATTTGCTGCATTGTCTTGGATGTGGAGACAGTGGAGGAAAGGGAAGGAGGGGAGATGAGGGCGTCTGCCTGGGGACTGGAGCTCAGAGGTGTCATGAAGTCTGAACATCATGTAACGAACAGAACTCTGACGGCAAAGAGAGAGTGGGAGAATAAGAGAGAGAGAGAGAGAGGACAAGAGGATAATTAGCTACTGAGAAGAGAAAAAAACAGAAGTGACGAGTTTTCTCAACCCAGTGCTTCTTATAACAAAGAACCTAAAGAGTAAGCATTTAAGCATTTTTCTAACAGCAAATACTCACAGCTAATCAGATATACCAGTATATACATAGATTCTGTATTTTATTTCATATATATATATATATATATATATATATATATATATATATATATATATATATATATATATATATATATATATATCCCAAATAACGCTTAACAAAGCTAGGACATTTTCACAGCAAGCCTGATAATTTTTTTTTCTTTTTTCTTTTTTTCTTCTAAAATATTTAAACTCCATTTTAAGAAAAAAAAAATTTTTCTTTGGCCTATTTATTTTTTATATTTTGACTACAGAACAACCATCGTTATACAATAACTTGCCTAATTACCCTAACCTGACTAGTTAACCTAACTAACCTAGTTAAGCCTTTAAATGTCACTTTAAGCTGTATAGAAGTGTTGTTGAAAATATCTAATAAAATATTGTTTACTGTCATAATGGCAAAAATAAGATAAATCAGTTATTAGAAATGAGTTTTTAAAACTATTATATTTAGAAATGTGTTGAAAAAATTTTCTCTTCATTAAACAGAAATTGGGGGATAAATAAACAGGGGGGCTGATAATTCAGGGGCCTATTAATTTTGACTTCAATTATATATATATATATATATATATATATATATATATATATATATATATATATATATATATATATATATATATATATATATATATATATAATATTATTTTATTTTTTTTACTTTTTTCTTCATTTATAATAACATTTTGTCGGTTCTATCTGCGTTTTGAATGATTATGAGATACTGAGCTTCGAAGTTTTTGCATTCCATATAACAATATGTGTGTAACAGTTCTCTTTCATACATTAGCATAACAAAGACCCTAAATGTACTCTAATTGTAACTTATCAAAAATCTCTTGCAAACTGGGGTAAAACAAACAAGACATATGCAGATAGAACCTTCTAATTCTAAAAAAAAAATTTCCGCTTGGAATTATAAGGTTTTATTTGGCAAATCATTAACTTAAGCATTAGTTTTAAGAAATGCAATCAATCAAACAATATGTAACAATTTGTTAATGTTTGATGAAGTTTTTATTTTTTTTTCAATAACATTTAATTAATGATTTAGGATGAAAAATTGTTCTTCTTCAAATTAAGCTGTGCTAAATATTTTGTCCAGTGCAGCTGTTAATTTTATGTAATTAATATGAATTATATACTTTATATGAGTTGTTGAATTATATTTATTGAATTATATGCCCCATAATTTAAATAAAGTATTTGCCCTTCAAGGCTTAATAAAAAAATAAAAACCTTTAAAAGAACACAGACAATGAACAAATGTTTAATAATCAATGAAAATGTTTCACTGACTATATACACAAATAAAAATTGGACATTTAATATAAACATTTTTAAATAACTGTTTCTTTTTCAACAATGTAAAATTGAACACTTTATCTCAGGGTCAAAAAAGGCTTCTAAATCATCACATTTACACACTTCTCTATGTTATGTGGTGCGGTATTATTATTATTTTCCGCTGTCAACAGAGCAATCTGGCAAAATGACAAAGAATCCTGAATAGATTAAACTTTTTGGGTTTTTTTTTTATTAAAAAAATTAAAATGTAAACGATATTTAATAAGAATATGTAAATAATAAATTTTTGACACCAAAATTAAGATAGAACCTTATAATGCTAAGGTAACAATACTGTAATGTACATGAACTATAAAAAACACATTTACAACAGTATCATAGATGTAAATACAATGTAAATAAAATGTTATAACAATGTAACTACAATTTAATAACATTATAGTTACATCCAAAAAAGTTTGACATATGCACTGCTTATATTTACGTATAAATACACAAATACTGTACATGAAATATACAAACAAACATTTAAGTTTGTTATCTTTGTAGTAACTACAGTGTAACAGCAATGTAAATACAATGTAATAACATAGTAACAGTTTTTATTTGCATGTGTACTGTATATTTACATTTACAACCATAAATAGCCAAATACTGTGCATTCATTATACAAAGAAATATTTACATTTATAAATATTATATTGGATGTAACTACAATGTAATTAAAATGTCACTACACACTAACTGTACACAAGATAAGCGTTTGTAATTACATGTGTACAGAGTATAATTATGTATACAAATATATAAACTACTGTACATGCAATATACAAAGAAACATTTACATTTATAAACATTATCTTGAATGTAAATACAATGTAAAACCATAATATTTACAATGTAGTGACACAGTAATTGTACACAAGATTAAAGTTTATAAATACATGCATGTGTATAATGCATATTTAAGTATATTTGTAATGTTTGTAAACATTAGATGCAATCATACTATCAATACAATCAAGAAGTAATCATAATGTAATTTCAATGTAACAACATAGTAAATACATCCAAGATAAAAGTGTGAAATTACATATTACATGTGTACTGTGTATATGTATATAACTATAATACACAAAAAACATACATAAAATATACAAAACATGTTTAAAATACTATGAGATGCATTTACAATGTAATTACAAAGTTGTAACAATGTAGTAACAATGTTATAACAATGTAATTTCAATATTATAACAATATTGTTACAATGTTATAACAATGTTATTACATAGTAAAAAAAAACAATTATATTGTTATGACAGTAATTACATCCAAAATAAAAGTTTGTAACTATATTTGTATTGCGTATATTTATATATAAATACACAATTACTGTACATGAAATATATAAAGAAACATTTAAGTTTACAAATCATATCATGGTTATAATTACAATGTATTGACAGTAGATAGGTTTGCAATTACATATGTACTGTGTATATTTACATAAAAAACTATAAATAGCCAAATACTGTACATGCATTATACAAAGAAACATTTACATTTATAAATATTATCTTGGATATAATTAATATGTATTAACACAGTAATTGTACACAAGTTTAAAGTTTGTAATTACATGCATGTGTACTATGCATATTTAAGTTTATGACTATAAAAACACTGTACATGAAGTATACAAACACGTTTGTAAATATTAGAAGCATTTACAAAGTAAAAATAACGTAATTTCAATGTAACAACATAGTAAAAACATGCAGGATAAAAGTTAGAAATTACATATTACATGTGTACTGTGTATATGTATATAACTATAATGCACAAAAACCATACATGAAATACACAAAACATGTTTACAATACTTTCATAGATGCAATGGCAATGTAATTACAAAGTTATAACAATGTGATAACAATGTTATTACAAAGTTAAAAAAACAATAACAATGCTGTTACAATTTTATTACATTGTAATTATAATGTCATGACATAATAATTACATCCAAAATAAAAGATTGTAATTACATATATATTGCATATATTTATATATAAATATACAAATACTGTACATGAAATATATAAAGAAAAAAATAAGTTTACAAATCATATCTTGGATGTAATTACAATGTATTGACAGTAAATACATCCAAGATAAAAGTTTGAAATTACATATTACATGTATACTGTGTATATGTATTTAACTATAAAAACACAAAAACCCTACATGAAATATACAAAACATGTTCAAAATAATATCAGAGATGCAATTACAATGTTACAACATTGTTATAACAATGGTGTAACAATGTAATAACAATGTTATAACATTATTATAACAATGTAATTACAATGTTATAACAGTATTTTTTTACATAGTTAAAAAACAAATTATAATGTTATGACATAGTAATTACATCCAAAATAAACGTTTTTAATCAAATTTTTATTGCATATATTTATGTATAAATACACAAATACTATACATGTAATATACAAAGAAACATTTAAGTTTACAAATCTTATATTGGATGTGATTACAATGTAATGACAGTTAATAAGTTTGCATTACATATGTACTGTGTATATTTACATAAAAAACTATAAATAGCCAAATACTGTACATGCATTATACAAAGAAACGTTTACATCTATAAATATTATCTTGGATGTAAATACAATGTAATAACATAGGAAATACATTGTAATCACACAACAGTTGTACGCAAGATAAAGTTTATAAGTACATGCATGTGTACAATGCATATTTAAGTAAATGACTATAAATACACACCGTACATGAAGTATACAAACACGTTTGTAAATATTAGAAGCATTTACAAAGTAATCATAATGTAGTTTCAATGTAACAACATAGTAAATACATCCAAGATAAAAGTTTGAAATTGCATATTACATGTGTACGGTGTATATGTATATAACTATAGTACACAAAAACCATACATGAAATATACAAAACATGTTTACAATACTATCAGAGATGCAGTTACAATGTAATTGCAATGTAATTACAATGTTATAACAATGTTATTACATAGTTAAAAAGCATAAATACAATGTTGTAAAAAAATTACATTTTAATTATAATGTTATGACATAGTAATTACATCCAAAATAAAAGTTTGTAATTACATATGTATTACGTATATTTATATTTAAATATACAAATACTGTACATGAAATATATAAAGAAACATTTAAGTTTACAAATCATATCTTGGATGTATTTACAATGTATTGACAGTAAATAGGTTTGCAATTACATATGTACTGTGTATATTTACATTTAAAAATCTATAAATAGCCAAATACTGTACATGCATTATACAAAGAAACATTTACATTCATAAATATTATCTTGGATGTAATTAAAATGTAATAACACAGTAATTGTACACAACATTAAAGTTTGTAATTACATGCATGTGTACTATGCATATTTAAGTATATGACTATAAAAACACACTGTACATGAAGTATACAAACATGTTTGTAAATATTAGAAGCATTTACAAAGTAATCAATGTAATTTCAATGTAACGACATAGTAAATGCATCCAAGATAAAAGTTTGAAATTACATATTGCATGTGTACAGTGTATATGTATATAACTATAATACACAAAAAACATACATGAAATATACAAAACATCTTTACAATAATATCAGAGATGCAATTACACTGTAATTACAAAGTTATAACAATATAATAATAATGCTATAAAAATTTTGTTACAATGTAATTACAATGTTATAACAACATTATTACATAGTAAAACATAATTATAATGTTATAAAATAGTAATTACATCCAAAATAAAAGTTTGTAAATATATTTGTATTGTGTATATTTATATATAAATACACAAATACTGTACATGAAATATATAAAGAAACATTTAAGTTTACAAATCATTTCATGGATGTAATTACAATGTATTGACAGTAGATAGGTTTGCAATTACATATGTACTGAGTATATTTACATAAAAAAACTATCAATAGCCAAATACTGTACATGCAATATACAATGAAACATTTACATTTATAAATATTATCTTGGATATAATTAAAAAGTAATAACACAGTGATTGTACACAAGATTAAAGTTTGTAATTACATGCATGTGTACTATGCATATTTAAGTATATGACTATAAAAACACACCGTACATGAAGTATACAAACACGTTTGTAAATATTAGAAGCATTTACAAAGTTATCATAACGTAATTTCAATGTAACAACATAGTAAATACATCCGAGATAAAAGTTTAAAATTACATGTTACATGTGTACTGTGTATATGTATATAATACACAAAAACCATACATAAAATATACAAAACATGTTTAAAATACTATCAGAGATGCAATTACAATGTAATTACAAAGTTAAAACAATGGGATAACAATGTTATGACACTGTTATAACAATGTAATTACAATGTTACAAAAATGTTATTACAATGTTACAACAATGTTACAACAATGTTATTACATAGTAAAATACTAATTATATGGTTATGACATAGTAATTACATCCAAAATAAAAGTTTGTACATTTGTATTGCATATATTTATGTATAAATACACAAATACTGTACATGAAATATAAAAGAAACATTTAGGTTTCCAAATCGTATCTTGAATGTAATTACAATGTAATGACAGTTAATAAGTTTGCAATTACATATGTACTGTGTATATTTACATAAAAAAACTATAAATAGCCAAATACTGTACATGCATTATACAAAGAAACGTTTACATCTATAAATATTATCTTGGATATAAATGCAATGTAATAACATAGTAACTACATTGTAATGACACAGAGGTTGTACACACGATTAAAGTTTGTAATTACATGCATGTGTACTATGCATATTTAAGTAAAAGATTATAAATACACACTGTACATGAAGTATACAAACATGTTTGTAAATATTAGAAGCATTTACAAAGTAATCAATGCAGTTTTAATGTAACAACATAGTAAATACTTGCAAGATAAAAGTTTGAAATTGCATATTACATGTGTACTGTGTATATGTATATAACAATAATACATAATAACCATACATGAAATATACAAAACATGTTTAAAATACTATCAGAGATACAATTACAATGCAATTGCAATGTTATAACAATGTGATAACAATGTTGTTACATAGTTTAAAAAAGCATATTTACAATGTTGTTACAATTTTATTACATTGTACTTATAATGTTATGAAATAGTAATTATATCCAAAAAAAAGTTATAATTACATATGTATTACGCATATTTATATTTAAATATACAAATACTGTACATTAAATATATAAAGAAACATTTAAGTTTACAAATCATATCATGGATGTAATTACAATGTATTGACAGTAGATAGGTTTGCATTTACATATGTACTGTGTATATTTACATTAAAAAACTATAAATAGCCAAATACTGTACATGCATTATACAAAGAAATGTTTACATGTATAAACATTATCTTGGATACAATTAAAATGTAATAACACAGTAATTGTACACAAGATTAAAGTTTGTAATTACATGCATGTGTACTATGCATATTTAAGTATATGACTATAAAAACACACTGTACATGAAGTATACAAACACGTTTGTAAACATTAAATGTAATCATTGTAATTTCAATGTAACAACATAGTAAATACATGCAAGATAAAAGTTTGAAATTACATATTACATGTGTACTGTGTATATGTATACAACTATAATACACAAAAACCATATATGAAATATACAAAACATGTTTAAAATACTATCAGAGATGCAGTTACAATGTAACTACAAAGTTGTAACAATGTAACAACAATGTTTTAACAATGTAATTACAATGCCAATACAATGCTATAACAACGTAATTACAATGTTACAACAATGTTATTACATAGTAAAAAAAACTTAAATACAATGTGATTACAATTTTTTACATTGTAACTATGCTAAGTAGCTACAATGTACTTACAATGTAATGATATTGTACTTACAATGTAATGAAACAGTAATTGTTCACAAGCTGAAAGTTATTAATAACATATTACATCTTAGATGTAATTACGATGTTTTAACAATTTAATTACAAAGTCATTACATCCAAAATAAAAGTTTGTAATTACATATGTAATTTGTATATATAAATACACAAATACTGTATTTGAAATACAAGAAACATGTTTATAAATATTATCTTGGGTGTAATTACAATGTAATAGCAATGTATTTACAACGTAATGACAGTAATTGTACACAAGTTAAAAGTTTGTAATTGCATGTGTACTGTGTATATTTATGTATTTAAAAATAAATAAATACTGTTCATGCAATATACAACAAAACATTTATAAATATTATCTTAGATGTAACTACAGTGTAAATACAATGTAATGGCATAGTAATAACAATGTAACGATATAGTAAATACACATTATAAGTTAGTAATTATAGTAACATATTACATCGCACACATAAATACAATGCTATAACAATGTCATTACAATGTCATTTCATCCAAAATAAAAAAAAATGTAGTTACATAATATTAACACTTCTACTTTATTTTTCTATATACTAAAATAAATATGTATACACATTTTTACATTTTTAAATGTCAATATATAACTGTGCGGTTTCTGATAAACCCAATACACTAAATCAAAACATGAAAATATTCAAAAAATATAATGAATAACTAGACAACCAAAATATAAACAGTAATAAAAGAAGACTTCTTCTACAAAATGGCACAATACTGCTCCAATTAATGCAGAGGTACAATTCCCATTCAAAGGTTTCATTAGACTTAAAAGCAATGCAAACACTACACGTGATGGAGTTCAAAGTCTTCCATCATCATTGCAGCTCGTCAGCAAGTGTCAGATTTTCGTAAGCTAGTGGCTCAGGCATGGCTATTTAATTCATAATGAATGACATGCTGAATGTGTATCTCCGCTGCGCATTATTTATTGATAGGATTCTTTTAGCGTCTGCTACCATAACGGGTATGAGAGCTGCGCTAGTGCACCGGCAGAGGGGAAAATGCACTTGCAGTGGCTCTGGGGTCAGTGCACGGCACACCACTCACTCTCGGCTAAGGTTTCAAACACACATGTGGCTTAGGAAATCCCATCGGATCTCCTGTACAGCCACTTGAGAGCAACTGCAGCTCTCCAGGGTGACTGTGGTTATTTCAAAGCCTGGGGCCCATTGCTGTCCTGTGATGTAGAGACGAATTTCACCCAAGGCCAAAGGAAGTAGGGGGTCTGTCCAATTTTAGAGCTATGGGTCATGGTATATAAGGCAATGTTTGCAAATACTTGTCACCAGGGTATACACTGGAAGGATATTTTAAGCAGAACTCTAATAAGCATTCCAAATTAGCATGAGGTAAAATATAGCCCATAACATGATTCACTCCAGATATGAGCATGAGCCACAGTTTGTGATGACATCATGCAGTGCTCTAAGAAAGACCCTACCGCTTTAGAGAACAAGATGTATGTTTGACCTAACTGTGAACTGGGTTGGTCAGAAAGTGTTTTTACTGGATGGAAATATTTCAATTCTGTCATCATTTACTCACCCTCATGACTTTTCGAACAGTAAGACTTTTTTTTCTGTGGAGCACAATAGGATAAAATATGAATCATGTAATGATCACTTGAGTGCAATTAGAATACATTTTGAGCTTTCAGGTTTCAAATAGGGTGCAAAACAACCATAAAATTATAAAAAGGGGCTCATGACTCATGTGCTATATTTGATGTGTTTCATTACAATAGCTTTGCGTGACTAACCATGTCTTCCACTTAGGTGAACTTTTAACTGCTACAAACAACTTACTGAATCAGAAATAGAAATATTAAGTGAGACTGAATCACTGACTCAAATCAGTGAGACATAATAATGGAGTTGGATCAGAGACTAAATAAATTGTCAATGACACCAAGTGACTGAATCTACTGGTTTAACTCAAATCAGGGTATCACTGAGTAGATCAAAATCAGTATGTGCAAATCGCTGAAATGAAAAATTAGACCTCAAATCGGTGGGACTGATACAGAGTTGAGTAAAAGAGAAAAAAATGGAAGAATCAATGAGTCAGAAACTGAACTCAAATTAGTGTGACTGAATCAATGAGTTGAACAAAATCACTGGAATCTCATAAACATTAAAAACCTGTTAACCAGTTTTCCTGTATTAGACACAAGTAATAAATCAACAATCATATAGGGCTGCACCTGTCACGCTGGTAGACAAGGAAGACAGAGATGGTTCTCTTTTCACAGTATTTATTCAAAACAAAGTGACTAATCACAATGGGAATTTCAGAGGGTTGATATATATGCTGTAGTGATCTTCTGTAACAGCTATGTTAAGTGTCAACAGAAGATGTTATCGATCTCACTTGTAGTTTGCTCGTAGGAGACTCAGCAGGTAAGTATACAGACACACAGTTCGTCTAGTTGATAGCTGATCTTCTGGTAAACACTAAACAAGTGTAAGCATTCCTCTAGATAGGTGAGAGGGATCTGAAAGCATGTAATGGTCTTCTGTTGATGAGTATACAAGCACACAGTTCATCAGAGTGATAGCAGATCGTCTAGTAAACATCAGATAAGAATAATCACTTCCCTTAATCAGTATGAAGTACTCGAAAGCTCATGAGAAACATCCATGGAAGAAAGGGAGAAGACAAAGGAGTGACAACCATCGGACTTTAATACCGGCCGGAGAAGAAGGTGAGATTATATAGTGTCCTGGGTTGATGGGAAACAGGTGCAAACCATTAGAAGGCTGGTAAGAGTTCACGAGATTGGATGGAGGTGGTTTGTAAAGGTGAAAGCTGATTGGTTGAGCAGGAACAAGCCGGGGATGTGACAGCCACTAAGTTTATTTTAATAATCCATTAAGATGTCGATTACTTTTCGGATTAATGGATAAATCTGATATTTAAAAAGCATTTATTTCCAACCCTTTATTCAAAAACAGAACTAAAATCTTTAGAAAGTGAACATGCATGTTGTCCTTAAACATCCCTGAGCAGTTAAAATAATTATAATAATAAAATAAAAAACTATAAAAAATAAAAAATAAAAAAGGAGTTTTATTGTTTTCAATTCAAATATAATATTATTCAAATATATACTAAAAAAAATCTTCAATCAAGATACATACAAGACAGATGAATTAACATTAGAAATTATGTCTTGATTTCTGAAAAACCACCTCAAAGTTAAGCGATTGCTTGCTTAAAACAAGCAAAAAAATTTGCCAATGGGGTAAGAAAATTTATCTTAATGAGATATAATCTCAAACTGAAGTTTTAAGCATCACTTATATTTCTCGTACCATTTTTCTAGTCTAGTCTTGATCTAAGATTTTTTTTAGATATTTGGACTGGAAACAAGATGAAATTACTAGATAAGGAAAAAAAAAAGCTAATTTGCAGTGCCGTTATACATGCAACAGTTGGAAAAATGAATGATCCAAAAAAATGAGCGTGAATAAAAACGTGCCTTTAATCTTGCAGTGCAAAGTGCAAAGTAGCTATACCACAGCTGCTTTACTTGTTATTAACCTTTTCACTGGTGAGTTTAAAAGTCTGGCCCCGGGAGTGAGTTTTTTTAGGGGATCATTATTTTAGGACATTCACCCTTAATGTTTCTGTGGCGACGCGTCATGTTTGTCATGTGACACAGCGCAGCCACACTGCCAAGCTGTATGACAGATGTATCTCTTTTATTGTGCCTTTCCGTTTCCATCATGTCATCAACTACCTGATATTCCAATTCACATAAACATGTAAGCGAGTGTTTTTGCTGTTTAAAAGATGTATAAATGATCTTGATCGTTATCTATGACTTCAGCTGGACATCGCCATGTTTACTTGCGTCTGGTTGTATGCCTCATTTATAAAAGTAAAACATGCAAGATTTCTCAGTTCATCAGTTACTACCAAAGCTCCCAGCTGGGAGAATAGATTGAACTTTATTGTTATTTTCAATATGTGTATCTGATATGAATAATACACATAGGCAAATTATATTTGAATGGATTGTTAAATTTCCATAAACTTTCTTGTGTGTTTTACAAACTCTAAATTTATTGTTTAACTAGTACTTGTGTGTATTTATGTGTTTAAAACATAAGATAAGCATTGGGGTTACTTAAAAACATTGCATAATTGTGATAATATGACACATCAGTTTGAATTTTTCATGTCATGCTGCTTTTGTTAATTTAGTGTGAAATGCTCCCACACCTTGGATGACTAGGGTCGCAAAGATTTCTCTGCCTTCGCCATGTATCTTTACGCTCAAGTAAAATTCCTTCATAATCAAACGTCTCCACATCGCATGACATGACAAACTGATTATGAAATTTGTTGGCAACGCCAATTTCAATATATTTAATCGATTCATTGTTGCACCCCTATAGTCATAGCAAGATTTTTATGTTGATGTTGTCAATTAATTAGTTAAAATCTGTGTTACTGTAGAATTTATTTGAATCCAAATGAGTGAAACTGAATCCTTCAAGTCAGCAAGTTAAACTCAGTAAATCCATGAGTCAATTAACTGAAATCAATGGGACTGAATCGATGAAACAGTGAGTTAAATTAGGGTTAATGAGTCCATATCTTTGAGCTGAGTGAACAGTGTTATTCAGGCTTGTTTAGGAAACCGGATCACCCAGTTCATTGAAAACATCAAACACTCTGATTAATGATTTGTTCGCAAGGTTCTTATATCTTTTTCATAGTCAAATTTAAGCACCTTTCAAGTGTATTTTCAAACTTTTCCAGCACTTTACAATACAAATGTCTTGATAACACAAAATCATACACTGTAAAATTCACATTATTCTATAGCAGAGGAGAGTATTCAGAGAAATTGAGGGCTTTTTTCCTCATTGCATTACTGTCATTTACTCTCTTGAATGTAAACTCATATCTTAAATGTGTCTTTCATGTATCTTTCATCTTAAAATTACATTTTTAAAGTTTGCAGGAAAAAAAAACTAGCAGATCACGCTGTAGCACTCTTCAAACATTAAAATGTATGCATTTTCATGGATTTCCAGTTGAAGCAGTTGTTACATGTACCAATTCTTGGTACAGATTTACCCTGCTCACCTTCTGTCTACCCCAGTCATGTCTCATAAACTCAAAGGACGAATGTGACTCATCTGCCTTGCTGTCAGTCCAGACCAGACTGATCTTCCCATGTTGTGTAGATGCTGGAGGACATGCACCCCTTTCGCTTCTGATTTCACAGGACAGGAGTGACTGACCTTGTCTGTGGATGCACAGAACTGCTGTGTTTGTCAGTATTGAGGAACCTGTCACATCCATCTTCAGCTAATTGTCGCATTAGATTATTGATGGCAGGTATGAATGCACCTTAACGACACAGGGGCTGCCAAAACAGCTCTCCATACAGAAATCTATAGGCTCTGTCAATTCTGCATTCTGAGCGATTAAGCTAGCCACACTCCCAATCTAACTCCCCATTGCTGTCCTGGAGCACATGAAGGGGAAAATTGCTTTCACAAGGTAGCAGGGAGTTTGGATCCCATCACAGGGACCTCTTATTGGAATGTCAGCTTTGATGAATGGATCCAAATGAACATTCCCTACATTGGAGGCCTTTCGCTGAGAAAGAGGAACGCTGCTGCTCTTGTTCTGTTCTTCAGCAGCTGCTATCTGCTGATCCCTCTTCACGGCGGGAAGGATTTGACTGGGTCGGCATAAAAAAGCTCAGCTTGAGGTAATTCATACCACTCTGAATCATTAGAAAGACTAGGACAAAGTGGGCGCCTAAAACCAAGCTCAAGGTCGACCTTTAGACTTCCTGCTTCCTGTTCATTTGCTGATGTGGTACAGATTCAGATGACTCCAGAGAGATCTTACATTTTTTCAAACGGACATCATGATGAGGGACACACATTTCCACTGAAGTTTTAATATGTCTTTTGTCCACTTTTGGCATCTTTTTAAAGATCAATGTCTAGGTGTATGTTTTTTAATCTAATATACCAAAATAGGTTTTTCAGAATTTACATATGAATATAAAAGAAGACAGCATCATAAGAGAACAACAGCTTATGTTTCTCTTATGCTGAGTTCACACCAAACCCAGGATTAAGTATTTATTCGAGAAAATAACATGCAATCTTGTAAATAGAGGCAAATTATTACCACACAGTGTGAATGACATGGTATATTGCCACAAACACACAGAATTCACGTCAACTGTGTCTACTGTGCATGTTCAGATAATTGAACTCAAGCAAAAAAAAATCTCATGAGGGAAAAAACATCTCACAAGTAAACAAGGGTGAGTGATGTAGTGCACTGTGATTGTTATGAACCCAGCAATATGATAGTGGCAAAAAAACCACAACAAACAATGTGAGTCTGTGTTTAAATCAAGACAGGGAAAAGAAAACTTATTTTAATATTTCTAAACATACATAAAATAAATAAATAAAAGAAGACACTATTTTATGGCTGCTAGAAAGTGTTCAATCTATATAGTGTGTGTGTGTTTGTGTGTGTGTGTGTGTGTGTGTGTGTGTGTGTGTGTGTGTGTGTGTGTGTGTGTGTGTGTGTGTGTGTGTATCTTTTATTTTCTTGTCTGCTTAGTCCCTTTATTAATCAGGGGTCACCACAGCAGAATAAACCACCAACTTATCCAGCACATTTTTTTAACGCAGCGGATGTCCTTCTAGCCGCAACCCATTTTCGGGAAACATCCACACATACATTCACACACAGACACACACTACGGACAATTTAGCCTACCAAATTCATCTGTACTGGACATGCGAACGCAGGGAGAACATGCACTCCACAACTCCACACAGAAACGTCAACTGAGCCGAGGATCAACCCAGCGACCTTCTTGCTGTGTGGCGACAGCACTACCTGCTGCGCCACTGTATTGCCACAGTGAGATTAATCTAGGTTAAAAAAAATTATCTTTGCCCACCTTGTTAATACCAAATGTAAACAGGGCATAAGAAAATTAAATTAGATAAGCTCAGTTCAGACCTTGTTTGTTTACACCTTTCTTTATAGTTATCTATTTATGACTGGACTCACAAAAACACTTAATTCCAGATGTAAAAAAGAGCTGAAGAGGTCCAAAGTGGAAAAGCTCAAAGTGCTTTGGTCACCATTTACACCTGTATTACCATTGCCCACTTGTGATTGCATTGCTAAAATCCATCTTAAATCCAGATGTATACAAAGCTGAAGAGGTCAAATGTGAAGAAGCTATTTGAGAATTCCTTTAGACCTGTGTGTATCATCTTCTGCTAAAAATTAAATTGGTACTGTAAAAAAAAAACTCATGTTAACACCAGGTGTAAAGAGGGCAATTTTGACATCTCAAACATTTGTGCATCCAAACCTAGAACAGTAATAAAACACAAAGACAAACTAAAGCTGATCTTTGGTGTCAGAAAGATTTTTATATATATCATATCCATCATTAAACAGATTTCTTTAAGGTAGATTTGTATTACGAATGAAAAAATGTTCCTCTGAAGTCTGAACCTTGTGTTCATCGAATAATTAAAAAAAGTTTGTACAAAAGCAGCTGAACTTGATCAGTTTCCTTTCCGAAGCAATAACTCAGAATGGTTTTGTGAAGTGAATGAACTGAATCAATAAAAAAATCAATTCCAAAACATGAAGGGATGTCAGGTTTTTCCAGTGAAAATGTCTTCATTTAGGTCTGTTTCTCACACAAAGCTATGAAAAAAAAACACTTCAAAAGATTCTGAATACAGCTAACAATTTATGTGAACTTCTTTTATGGTTATTTTATGGTGCATTTTAAATCTTGACAGCCCCACTCCTCATTAACTTTCATTACACTGAAAAAAAGTGGCCATGGGTATTCCTTAAAAATTCTCTTTTTAGGTCTCACAAAAGAAAGTCAGTTGCATGGGTGTGGAACAACACAAGGGATAGTAAATCATGACAAAATGTGATTTTATTTTGCTTAACTGTATCTTTAAAGACCCTTTTGGCCCCTGGTTGTGAGTAAACAGTTGAGAGCTACAGCTTCCAAAATGTCTAGATCAAGCATATTCTTTGTCTTTTGCTTGTTTTGGACAAAGGCTGATGAAGACACAGCTGATCCCAAATCAGATAGCGCAGGCAGACTGTGTCTTACGCCAGAGTAGGATAAACATAAGCGCCTGAGAGTCTGCAGTATTTGTGGTGTGTACTCTCATGTTCTCTGCAGCGTTAATTGCTGCCGTTGTGCTATAAATAGAGCGTGCACATCCACGGCCAGGTTTCTTTGTCCCTCTTCTCTGGATTCAATATGCCGCTGCTATTTCTGTGAGTGCTGCACTCCAAAATAGCCTGTATTGAGCTCTAGTGGATCCCTGTGTGCTTGCCTGTAGCACTAAAAATAGCACCTGTCAAATATTTTCTCCAGCATGTCAACTGCATTCAGATGAGCTAAAGGGGTATTAATATCTGGCAGCACATTGTCATCCTGCAACTGATAATGCAGAACGTGGGTGGAGTGTTTTTTGGGAAGTATGCGTGACTTTATGATTATGTGTGTGTGGATGAGTGCAAGCTGACATCATCCAGCGCAGACGGCTCCTTCGCTCGTTCACAGTGACCTACTGTTTGGAGCCCAAGGAACCACACTGTGGTCTCAAATGTGTGCTGCAGGGCAGTTGATGTGTGGGAAAGAGAGCTATGTTTAAGCAAAATACAAGTAAAAATGCCTATAAATATGTTAAAAGCTATTTAAAAAAGAAATTATTAATAACTCATATGAACGTCTAAATATAAAATTTTAACATAAAATTTTTTGTTGTTATTTTATGGGACAAAGATGATAACCATTTTTGTCTCTGCATCTAATTAAAAACACAACAGTAATTTTAGATACACATAAAGTGTCTAAAGAAAATGAACTCACTATTTACTCACCCTCAAGTGGTCAAAACCTTTATACTTTCTTCTATTGAACACAAAATATGATCATTTGAAGAAAGCTGAAAACCTGTAACCATTGACTTCCATGGCAAGATAACAAGTACTATAAAAGGTTATTGATTTCCAGTTTTTTCAAATAACTTGTGTTCAACAGAAGAAAGAAAGTGAAACTGGTTTGGAACAAGTAAACACTGAGCAAATAATGACAGAATTAAAATTTTTGGTACAACTAACCATTTACAATGCAAGCGAATGCAAATGTCTAATGTTTCAAATATCTTTTGTTAAAATATTGTTAAATTGTTAAATATTGTTAAAAATTGTCATAATAGGAGTGAAATTTAAATCCACCCTTAATTGTTTTTGTTGGTTGACAAATGAGTAAAACCTTGCAGTTTGTTGGAATGTGGATAGAGGAAACTTAAAATGAGGCTTTAAATAATTTAAATAACTGAGGGTGTTGGGTGGTCCTCACCTCTTTTATTATTACAAATATTATTTTTTATGGTAATCAATCAATTAATAAATCTATCTATCTATCTATCTATCTATCTATCTATCTATCTATCTATCTATCTATCTATCTATCTATCTATCTATCTATCTATCTATCTATCTATCTATCTATCTATCTATCTATCTATCTATCTATCTATCTACCTATCCATCCATCCATCCAAAATCCATCCAACCTATCAGGTCAAAATAAAATTTATGCTGTTAAAATTAATATTAACAAGTCATATTAAATTATACATATAACTTGTGCCTCTACTAAAATATCAGACAGTTGACATCGGACCATATTAAATTGATCTAATCCATGTTCAGAAAAAATGTATTTAATGGAGGAAAAACTAGCTTGTACTGTGTGGTACAATATGCAACTGACCAATATCAGTATTTACTGGATTAACGTTTTTGTTATTGTTTTTTTTTTATTTATATATAATCTTACTGATGCATCCCTACCATACATACATACATACATACATACATATTTATATTATATTATTACTTTCTGTATGCATGCATGTATGTATGCATGTATGTATGTATGTATGTATGTATGTATGTATTTATGTATATATATATATATATATATATATATATATATATATATATATATATATATATATATATATATAAAATATATCTTTTTTTCCCCCAAATTTCTGTCTAATGGAGGGAATAGTGTTTCAGCACATTTCTGAGCATAATAGTTTTAGAAACCTATTTCTAATAACTGATTTCTTTTATCTTTATCATGATGACATTAAATAATATCTTACTTGATATTTTTCAAGACACTTCAAGAAACTTACAGTTTAAAGTGACATTTAAAGGCTTAACTAGGTTAATAATGTGAACTAGGCAGGTTAGGGTAATTAGGCAAGTTATTGTATAACGATGGTTTGTTCTGTAGACTCGAAAAAAAAAGCTTAAAGGGACTAATAATTTTGTCCCATATTTGGTTTTTAAAAAATGTAAAACTGCTTTTATTCTAGCCGAAATAAAACAAATATGACTTTTTCCAGAAGAAAAAAAAGTTATCAGACACACTGTGAAAATTTCCTTGCTCTGTTAAACATCATTTGGGAGATATTAAAAAAAAGAAAAAAAAATCTGACTTCAACTGTATATATATATATATATATATATATATATATATATATATATATATATATATATATATATATATATATATATATATATATATATATATATATTCACCATATAATTATTTAAACTGTGTCTCTAGATATCTATCTAGTCCCGTAACCTTTTTTTTTTTTTTTTTTTTTTACAGAGAGATATAATCGCAGGTCTGTGGTTAAGTTGCATTCAGTGAATTATATTTTTCTACACTGAACTTCTATATGCGCAAAAAGTAACAATTTCACTTTTAAACATATGCTATTTCTAATAGTTATTGCTAGTCAAAACAGCCATCGCAGCAAAATGGAGGGATTTAAATGGACATTTTGTGCATATGCGATTGAACATATTGTGCATATCAACAAGCAACATTTCTTCATTCTAAATAAGAGCTTTTTCTGTATTCTCTTGTGTTCCTTTGCTGAAAAATGCTGATAGTAAAAGCCCTTCATACAGTATATAGATGCTGTAGTATTGTCTGTGCTGCGGATGCTGTTGTGTGCTCCTCTGTCTGTCCCCTTTGACTCCGGCCATTAATCAAACTCCCTGCAGTCAAACCTGCATAATGCAAAGCAGAGCTGACGACATGTACAGCCCACAGGAGACAACAGAAAAAAAGCAGACCCATGTACAGCAACATCATCAATAATTATCATTTCAGTGACATGAATCTGTCATGGTGGGCTTTAATCCGTCATCTCCTGTCTGGCATTATGCACAAATTAAAAATGAGTTTTTTTTTATCTTACTATAAACCTCTTGAAGTCGATATGAAATGATGTTGGCCACCAATACTGTTTTTATATTGTAAAGTATTGTAGATTTAAACGAGCTATTTATTGAGGATTCTTTCACAAGCAGAAAAAGTGATTAGGAACTCGATAAAAGATAAACATTTGTGCACAGACAGAGCAGTAAAAAGGGCATTTTGATGTCATGTAGGCTTTGAATAATCAATTAAAACTAGAAGAAAGCGTAAAACAGATCTGCTTTCTTACATCAATGTGAATCAGGTTATTGTCATTTAATTGTGTTTTGTTTTAAGGGGAATTTAGGCATAAATGATTGGGGAAGTCCTGTGTGCATTTAGTGAGTCTATCATTCTTACTGGAAGATCAGTAAGATAAAAGAAATCAGTTTTTAAATATTAGTTATTAAAACTATTATGTTTTGGAAATGTGTTGAAAAGAAAAGCAGAAGTTCAGGGGAAAATATACAGGGCGTCTAATAATTTAGGATTGCTAATATATAAAACTAAAACTTTTGATGCAACAAACCCCTAAAATTTAAGCAAAGATCAATACTTTACAAAATATAAGCAATCTATTTATGTGTATAACAGGATTATTTTTGTAAAAAAAAAAAAAAATACAACAATAAATTGAAATAAACACACAAGCACACTGTCAGTTTAAAGATTTTTTTAAAGATTAAAGTTTTACCCAATATTGTATAAATATCTACAAAAATTTGACGTTATTTCCCTCCATACAGCATTGTAATTTGGCTCATAATAGAAGCGTGTACATTCAATGGCTGGTAATGATACTGTATGTGTTTGCAAGCACAAGCACAAAAATAACAGTAAAGCAATGAAATGACTATTCAGGTCTTGATTGTAGGTTACTGTAACACCTCATCCAGACCACAGCTATCATTTGGCCAACTGACTCTCTCTCTCTCTTTCTCTCTCAACCCAAATATAGACTATGTACTGTGTTGCCACATGCCAATCCATCTATAAACGTCTTAAACTTTTCCCATTAATAATACAAGCTTACACACACAGACTGCATGGCATATACAGTAGCTATATTTGTTGAAAATAAAAATAAATGCATAAACCCAAGTACTATTTAAATCTTTAAATCTAAATCATATATACTTGTATATGTTATGCTACAGTTGAAATCAGAATTATTAAACACCCTTTCATTTTTTATTATTTTTTTTAAATATTTCCTATGATGTTTAACAGAGCAAGGAAATGGGGTCCTAATAATTTTAACTTAAACTGTATATGCTATATGACTACAATCAGCTATTACATAACTATAAACCAGTCTGGAAAAACTCATATGCTGACTTGATGTTCTTTTGACTTGCTGTTCTTGTTCATGGATCAGTTTTTATTGTTACTCAACCATTGAATTTTAATTGTTAACATTAAAACTGTAATGTATTTTACTTTTTAAGATATTTCTGATGAATAGTAAAAAAAGATAACAGCATTTACTTAAATTAAAATAATAAAAATAAAATATTTTAATAAAATAATTCCTAATTTTTGGTCTTGAATATCCTTGGTATCCTTGGTCTTGAGTCCTTGACTATCATAAGTAATATTATTATTAATGTTATTATTGAAATTATTATTATAAATAAAAAACGAATTACTTAATATGTTTTATTTCTAATAATAATAATAATAATAATAATAATAATAATAATAATAATAAAAACAATGGAACAAATAAATTTTTTATTAAAAAAAATGTATAAAAAAAATTACATTATTATTACCCAAACCTCTAACCAGGAGAGGTTTTTACAGTAAATCATAATCATAATTTTACAGTAATGCTCTCGGATGGGGCAGAGAAGACACTGCCCCCTATAGGACGGCATTAGGAACAGGAGATGTTTATATGAGGCAAATGCCATTGAGGGAAGATAATCTCTCTCACACACACCTGATAACATCATGAAAATCTCCTCAGTCTGTCTCTAAAAGAAGTGCATATTTAAGACGTGGTAAAGATAAGCTCTGATATAAATGAAAGAACAATTGCAAATCCTGAATATAAAGACACAGAGGGAACACAACGCTAGGCAATTTGAACTGAACAGTGAAAGTCTAAGCTGTTTAAAGCATATTGTGCACCAAACAGTTCCCACAATAATAAATACAACCAGCCGCAAATGCATAGTCAAAATCAGTGATAGTGCGAATAATGGAAGCCATTATTTTTATGAATTGTTTTTTTCAAACAATGCCTAACAACATTATATGGTTTAGCATGATTATCAGATCACAAAGACAATGTATATGTGATGTGAACGTGTTATCAGATGTGCTTCATGTTTTACAACATGAGTTCCTTATAAAATCCTTTGAACACATAAAACTGCAACATCTTTTGAAATAAGAATGATTTTGAAACAGGTTACGCAGTGATTAAAAATTATTAGTATACACATTTTTGTAATAATATTATGCACATAATATTAACAATAATAAAAAATATATAATAATAATAATTATTATTATATATTATATATATATATATTATATATTATTATTATTATTATTATAATGAACCTAACTTATCCAGCACATTTTCAAGCAGCGGATGCCCTTCCACCCACAACCCATCACTGGGAAACATCCATTCACACTCATACACTATGAAAAATTTAGCTTACCTAATTCACCTGTACCACATGTCTTTGGACTTGTGGGGGAAACAGGAGTACCTGGAGGAAACCCATGTGAATGCAGGGAGAATGCAAACTCCACACAGAAACGCCAACTGAGACGAGGTTTAAACCAGCGAACCAGCATTATTAATATTGTTATTATTATTACCATTATTATTAACATTATTATTATTATTATTATTATTATTACCTTATTATTGTTACCTTTATTATTATTATTATTATTATTATTATTATTATTATTATTATTATTATTATTATTATTATTATTAATACCATTATTATTAACATTTGTCTTATTAACACTATTATTATTATTATTATTATTATTATTATTATTATTATTATTATTATTATTATTATTATTATTATTAAAAAATAAAATTGATAGAAATTTATTCATGACTCATTAATTAATTTAGAATAAATTAATTTATTAGTGGTGGCAATCTGCAGTAACAGTATATATATTATGTATCACTCTAAAGTATAACATTTAAACCGTAGAATGTTATACTGTTTACTGTACTCAGATAGAGTATAGCATCACATGTCATTTATACATATACTGTACTCTGCAAAAAAAAATATCTGTATTCTGTATATTCATTTCATTGTTTTGTGTTTCACAGGTGTTTATCTTTTATTTACCGTTGTGAGTTGCATTCTGAGACCTTGATCTCTGCTCTGTTAACTTTTGATGTTGAAAATTCAACTCTACAGTTTAACAAAGTGACATTTATTGACTTTTTTGTAGTTTGAAATAATATAAATGTACAAGAAATAATATACAAACAAATAAGTCCGTAAAATAACATAAAATGTACTGGCAGTTAATTATAAGGTTTTTGTACCATAATATACAACACCAACCCACACGATAAACAGTATCACTTTACACTATTACAAATGTTAATAAAAGTCATTTTTTAAACTTTTCGAGGTTAAAAGTTGTTGAAAGTAAGATCAAGATCCCATAGTGTAATTCAAAAGCATTAATAAATGGGAGGGGGGGGGGCATGAATTGCAAATGATGGAAAACTGCTAATTTACGGATATTTTTTACAGTGTAGATGTGAGGTCATAAATCAGGGCAGGTTCCTGCTAAAGATAAAAACCATCAATCGTCTTTACCTAGTGTCTCTCTTTACAATCAAAGCATAAAGAGCAAATAATACTACACAAATTTGCACAAACTGGAGCTCAGTGGGGGTGCAGAGGCTCTTCTTGTAGCCAAGACTGTATCAATGCTCAAAGCCTGCGAGTCTGGGTTGTTCTGCTTAATCCCATCACAAGACAAATCCCCTTCAGCCAAACACACACACACACACACACACACACACACACACACACACACACACATGAATGCACCAAAGTCCATCTATACAGATAACAGGTTTGCACAACTGAAACCAGAACTGCGTCAAAAACCTCTTACTTGTTTGCTCATTTACTATATGGCATATGACTGTTGAGTAGACTATATAAGGGAGGGGGGAACAAAAAAAACATGGGTCAGTTTAAATAGAGACATAAATAGTCTGAAGCAAAGAACAGTCTATCTGTGGTTGAAAATTTTGCAATGAACATTTCGCCATCATGTAAAATACAGTATTATTTTTTGGCTTTATGAGTTAAATGTAACTGCCACATTCTTTATAAGTTTTTGAAATTAACAATGCCAATGGTTGCCGTGTTTGTTGTTTACATTTTAATTTATGTAACTATGTGTAAAGAACAGCATAAAAATATTAAAATATTAAAGGTGCAAGCAAACTTGGCTTTATGAATTAAAAGTTGCAGTCACATTCATTACATTTTTATGTGTACAAAAGCACCTGGTTGTCGTGTTTGTTATTCATTTTTTTATTTATGCATCTGTAAATATAACATATATATAACATATAAAAAATAAAAATATTATAGGTGCACTAAGCAATTTTTTTAAACAATGTTGCAATGTAAAGCACCAAAACACACCCAAAACCCAGAAAGACCATGCTCTTTTTTTGATGTCTCCGCTATCAATACCAGACCCTTACTGCTCATTGGTAGAGTGGCAGGGACTCGGTCTGCCACCTTGGTTAAAAGCTTTTAATTGTTTACACATTGTTAAGTTAACATTTATTTAATAAAAATAGTTATTTAAAAAAAACTATTAACAAGAACCTACACAAATGTGTAGATTATTTTCTATAATTTCTTTTAGATAAATTTCCAGTGATGGGTTGCAGCTGGAAGGGCATCCGCTGCATAAAACATATGGGGGATAAGTTTTTTTTTTTTTTTTTTTTTTTTTAAACTATATTAAAGACACAGCAATAGTGTCAGATGAAGCAGATTGATTTTATAACACTAAGTTAAACTTTCTGGCCCATTTACAGCACTCACATACATTAAAAAATTAAACGAAGAATAGAGTTGGGTCTATTGGTGTGTGTGTGTGCCATTAAGGTTCCTGTTTTTATAACCACCTCAGAAGATATTGGGGGTCACTAGTCGCTGGCAATGTCATTTTGGGGGCCGTGGGCTAAAAAGTTTGGGAACCCCTGATCTACAGAACAAACCATTGTTATACAATAACTTGCCCAATTACCCTAACCTGCCTAGTTACCTAATTACCCTAGTGAAGGCTTTAAATGTCACTTTAAGCTGTATAAAAGTGTCTTGAAAAATATCTAGTAAAATATTATTTACAGTCAAGATAAAACAAATTATTTATTAGAGATTAGTCATAAAAACTATTATGTTTAGAAATGTGTTGAAGAAATGTTGTCTCTGTTAAATAAAAATTGGGGGAAAGATTAACAGGGGGCTAATAATTCAGGAGGCCTAATAATCCTGACTTCAACTGTATGTACAAGATTGTGTATTTTATGTTATTATGCTTTGTTTCTATTCTGTTGTATTCTAACATTCTGTCAAGGGGCAACACATTTTACAGTAATGTTGATTAATGTGCATTGCCCCTGTAAACAAACTAAACTAAACTAAATAGTGAACAAAGTAGTGAGCTTACTTCAAATCTGCTCCCTATCCACCATACATATTGGCTGCCTATTAGTACTGTCCAAATCCAGAGTTGTTGACTTTATTCCATACATTCCTTTTTTTAATTTCTTATGCACAACCCACTTTGATTGACTTTTGATGTAGCTTTTCCTAAAATTCACAGAAAGAATGACAAAGCAAATGAACAAGAAACATGCGTGACAATTTTAATTCATAATTTCAGAAAGTATTACCTCAGCAGTTAATGAAAATAATTAATATTCACACGCTTGTGTACTGTAGGTGGTGTAGGTCATTCCTTTTATTAATTTATTTAAATATGTATGTATTAACTTGCATATGCACATATATAGTAACAAATACATGTAAAATGGTGTTTTTATTTTAACATTAGATGCAGGTATTTTTTTTTTTTTTGTTCTCTTTGTTATCAAATAATACAATAAACAAAAAACTGAATTAATAAGTTCATAACTCATAAATCCAAAAAGGAATGAGTGAACAAGTGAGTGGTTTCAGGGTCTCAGCCACCACTATTCACTTAGAATTTGGGCAAAACGTCGGACACCCTACATAGTGTACTACACAGGATGGAGTGTAGTTTCAGACATAATCCTGATCAGTCAGACAGTGTGGTTTCACAGAGAGAGAAAGTGTGTTCATCTCACATTATGTGTCTATTGGAAAAGTGGAGAAGACGGAGGATGAGTGGGGGAGGAAGATGAAGCTCTTTAGGATCAGAGGCCACTGGGGCCTCTTCATCTCCTCCTCCTCCTCCTCCTCTGACGGGATGCCGGAGGGTCACCAGGGGGTTTTCTGGGCGAGGAATGTACCGCAAAAACAATCCCCATTTCGCCCTCACCAGCAAGAGAGGACATGGATGATACTAATCCAATATCACAAACCAGCTAATGCGATTTATTGCAGAACTGACCATAGACACAATCCTCTTTATGTATGCCAAACATGTAAACAGAAATAATCGAAACTGAAGGAAGGGAACAAGTGTCTGAAAAGTGTTGAAAAGTGACAAGTGTTATGCTTCTTGCACTCAGAGTGCTAATAAAAAAACTGCAAGGTTAAAAAAGCTCAAAGTCTACTCAATTCTCTAAATAAGATTTCTACCATTTCTGAACTACCACATGTAGCTTGATTGTACAGTGGCCCAAAGAGCTTAACAAACTTTAAAAGTATTGGATCAGAAACCAATAAGATGGCACCATTGTCTAATTCTTAAAAATATAACTTAAGTTATGAAGTTATTTTTTAAGTTCTTGTTTAAATGTATACATGGTCTTGCACCTAAAGTAGTCTGTGAGTTGATACATAAATTCAGTGATGGGTAGGCCCACCCAGAATCTGCACGTGCAAAATTCCGCAGATTTTCTGCTGATTTACGCAGATTTTTAGCTCATCATTAATTCTGTTTATTTTCTTGAGTAAATGTGTGTAAATCTATATTTATTCAGTTTTTAAATTAATTTCAGTAATATTATTGACTAATATGAAAATGTTCATCTGATTTATGTACAATGCAGTATTTCTTTTGTCTTTTACTAGATATATTATATGACAAACTTGCTTTATTTACCAAATAAAGTGAATCTAATTGGATTTGCATTTTAAACATTAAATAAAAGTTAAACAGATACTATTTTTTATTTCAAATATTAAGGTTTTAATTATGATACTCCCAAAATAAGTCCGCAGAAATCTGCAGCTTTTTACTAAAATTAGAAAATAGCATAAAACGTCCACAGATTCCGTCTGGCTCTAGTGATGGGGCAAAGACCGGAGGGGTCAGTAAGTGGAAATTGTAGAATCTGCAGATGCAGAACCGCTGTGGGTCAGTCATCCTTTTCAGTAAAAGGTTCACATCTATGGAATGCCATGCCTGCTGATTTAAAGTTACAATCAGAAGTCACAGTTTTTTCCGTAAAGCTGGAAGAATGGTTAAAATATTTACAGCAATAGAACCATTAAGTATTATTCTTTCAGGTGGGTCAGACTTCAATTTCTATTTATGCAGATTGACTTGCATTTTATGTTTGTGGCTCAGTATATATTGCGCATGTTTGTCGTATTGTGTTTTTTTCTCTTGTTTGTTTATTTTAAAAAAAAATTTTTGCTTGTTTATTTAACAGGGACAATACACTTAAGAAAACACATGCAAATACAAAAAACTCTAACAAATTAAGACAAGATCCTGGGTTTGACAGCATACTTGCTGTCTCACAATGCAAACAAATTAAGAAAGCATCTGCATTTTCTCACAACACATGCAAATAGCACAGAACGCAATAAAACTGTTTCAAGGGGAAACAAATATGTGATGGACATTTACAGACAAAAGCAAGACTATGTAAAGTTCATGTTAAAATTTGAAACCGAAAAACTAGAGCAATCCAAATTTTAATAATTATAACTTTTTGTTATTTAAAAAAATTGTATTAATATTACAATTTATTCTTCAATTATATGATTTATTTATAATCAAAATATCACACTTAAATGTTAATTCATTCATTCACTCATTTTCTTTTCAGCTTAGTCCCTTTATTAATCTGAGGTCGCCACAGTGGAATAACCCGCCAACTTATCCAGCAATGTTTTACACAGCAGATGCCCTTCCAGCAGCAACCCATCACATTCATTCACACGCATACACTACGGACAATTTAGCCTACCCAATTCACCCGTACCACATGTTTTTGGACTTGTGCGGGAAACCGGAGCACCCGGATGAAACCCACACGAATGCAGGAAGAACATGCAAACTCCACACAGAAATGCCAACTGACCCAGCCGAGGCTCGAACCAGTGATCTTCTTGCTGTAAGGGGAGAGCACTACCTTCTGCACCACCGCATCACCCAATGTTTATTCAATAATTAATTATTATAATTATAAAAATACTTTAAAACAAACTTAAATACATTAATCTACAGTCAGTTCAGAATCAAATGTAACTTTTTAACCAATATCCAAACAACTGTTCATATAAGCACAACAGGAGTCCAATAAATAACCAAACAACTAAATAACCATAAAAATGTTTTATTAGAGCTGGGCAATTTAATGGGGCATTATCATTAATTAATGCTGATTCATTTTTTTATTTACATTATATAATACTGCAGTTTTGTTTTTATAATTTAAAAGCTGGCTCTGAATATACACACAGACAAACACTGCGTCAACAGACAGTGGTGGGATGTTGAACAGCATTGGCTTAGAATCTTAGGTCATCACACATCTCAACAATGCTGGGCTCACACCAAATGTGGGGCATAGTCTCACTCGCTCTAGCTTATGCACGGGATGTTTTTCACTTGAAGACAATTTAAATGACTTAACGTTAAATAACTTGAACTTGCATAGAAGACATGATCGAGGAAATCTCTGTGTGATTGTGGTAAATTTCCCTATATTCACTACGATTACATTTACTTTGTATGTCATCTACTCGAATGATTCATTTTGCTTTTGGAGTGAACTCAGCATAGAATAGAATACATATGCTTCAGGCACTGGTGTTGTGCAATTCTGTTTATAGACTTTCTTTTTAAGAGTTCACACTTAGATGTTGCTTGATAATAATAGTATGTTCGGCATGCTGTCCTGGGAGAGAACCCTGAGCTTGGAGATAACTAAGCCCAGGGCTCCTGCCTGGTCAATGAGCATGTAAGAGGGTGCGAGATCAGGTAGTTCTTGAGAGCTCCCCCTAGTAAAGGAGGAAAAGAGGGAAATGGCATGGATGGAGAGATTCTTCAAAAACGAATATAAAGGAGTAATGCTAGTCGGGCAATTTAGAGTGAGTTTGGAATGATCCGATTAGCTTACTAATGATTACAGATGAGAGACCAGTCGTCATCAATCATATCAGGTGCTCCTCTGGAAATTTTCTTGTAAAACTTTACAAAGTGAATTAAAGATGTCCCATGCTTAGGTTAACATGCATCATGTATCATGCATAAAGCTATCATCTACCGAGCTGGTTATCTGAGAACAGTGTGGTGCAAGGACAGAAACTGAGAACCACTGATGATCACTTAATTATCACTAAATGTGCTGGCAGTGGCACATAGCTTTGGTTTTATTTGATTACATAAATGTTTAAGTTTAGATGTACAAGATATTTTAATTGTTAATATGCAAACGGAATACTGATTAAACACCTCAAGTTAAAGTGTTATTGCACTTTTTCATATACAAAACTTTTAAACTAAAGGTTTTGCGCCATGTTTATGATTTTTGTACTTGAAGCTTCTAACACAAAGATAAATTCCTTGTGTGTAAATATAGCTCTGTCTGATTCTGAATGCATTTAATTTGCATTTAAAGATTTATCGTGAAATAAATTGATAAAAAAAAAAAACCTTTGGACTTTAGAGACACATGAGGTGTTATGTTTTAGGGGGGGGAAATGACTGTAGTTTCCATTTCCAGGTAAGACCCTTGTTCTCTAAACCAGGGTTTTCCCAGGTTTGTGAATAGAAAATAAACAAAAATATAATACAACAGAAAATTAAACTAAATTAAATTAGAATATTAATTATTTTATTAATTCTGTATATTCTTATAATATGGGTTCAAAATTTATTTGATCAAAAATACAGCAGAATATAAATGTCACAATCACTAGCAATCCAGGCATGTAGATCGCGGAATCATTTACATTTACTCGGACCACATTCCCATCACCATAGGGACTACAAATCCTGTCATGCACCACACACACACACCTGTTCTGGTTTTCCACGGATCACACACAGCTTAAAGGGTTATGACACCCCCACTTTCAGTTCAGGTTTACCTTAGAATTTTTTCAAAAGATGCATCATAATGGGCGTGGAGCTCCGCAAGCAAAGGGCAGGGGTGGGCGTGGCCAGCAGGGGAGAAGGAGGGGAGCGAGCAACTGTTGTCAGTCGGCTCACAAAATAAGACACAAACCGTGAGGAGACGCATGATTTTATAGTCTACAAAGTTAAATTGCAAAGAAATAAAAAGCAATTTAATGCCCTGCTACATTTGTTATTCGTAATTTCATATACAGATGACCACAATTTATATCATTATTAAGATAATCGTGTTTATATAAACACTATAAATGAGGACTTTTCCCTCAATCCCCGGGTCTGAATAATAGGTCTGAATGCAGACTCAGTGCAGCAGCTCTCTTGCTCTGTCTATTTTAACCATTAGCCCTGTCGGTAATCTGGAGGATTTAGGCAAACACAGCAGCATGGCGATGTGTCTAAATGTGAACAAACTCCTGATAAAAGACAAAGTCCGCCATTCTCCAATTCTTTTACTGCTCTCCCGACAAAAATGCTAGCTGGACACAAATAGCTTTTCTGTATCGGCCCTGACATCATCACGGGGAAAAACATGCAACAAATCCCATGGATCATGGAAACAAACAAACACATGTGTGCTGTGGGTCCATGTCTCATAGCTTGGAACTGGCAGGTCTGCCTTGCCTTCGGAAAGCACGTGCAGTCATGAATAATTAAGAAGCAGCCTCTTTTCATAGGACAAGAGAACTCCGCTATGAATAATAATGAGAAACCGACGCGTCATCTTTGCACTTGCAGCTTTGCGCTACATCGCCAATTTTGATCCCGCCCCAAAAATCATTTTAAACCCGGAAGCTGAAATTAGCTGACAAAAGCTCAAAATTATCCAGTTTTTCCCACAGTTAAAGCTAACAGGTGCTAACATTGTTTTAACTGATGCTCAACACACACAAATCTGTTAAAATCTCAAAAAAAGTACTTGAAGGTTTTCGTAAACCTTTAAGTTCATTATTCATTTATTACCTGGACTATGAAGACAGCACACACATACACACATCTGGGCTGAGTCTTGTTAACTGTTTTGTGACATTATGACACATTTTCCATTGTCTTGCCTAGCCGTGTTTTGACCCTTTGCCTTGTGTTATCATTTTGATTCACTGCTACTTGTACCAACTATTCACCTTTTCTTTGACCACGACTTTGGATTACTCAGCATGTACCTGTTTGACCCTGTTAACCATTGACTGCCTGACCATTTTTGTAATAAACTGCACATGGATCCTTAACCCCGTTGTCTAGTATCCCGCACATGACAATAATATTATAAACAGTAATATTGTGTAAAAAATATAATAGTTATAGCAATTTAATTTTAATTATCAATGTCTTCAAAAACACACAAAAATGTTAAAAATGGGAACTGATCCCATGCTTTTAAATAGTAGTATGAACTGCATAATATAATATTGTCTGTGGAGCATTTCTGGCTAAAACTTCAGACATTTGGAAAATGTGAGATTAACATAAAATAGGAAAATAAATCTGTATATTTTTTATCATACTGATTCTAAACTTTTGATAGACAGTGCCTTTACCTGTTGTCATGTGACCATTAACCGCCATTACAAAACATGCAAATGCATAGTTAAATTATTAAAGATAAAATCTCAACAAGTACTTTAAGTAAATAATTTAGCTCAAAACACTTGAGGAGAAAAAACAGGAAGATGTGAGGACTAAACCAATATGTAGATATCATTTTTGAGTATTTTCTCCCTACAGTAATTCAAATTCCTTCCCTGCTGCCTCTCTGAGTCTCAAACCTTGACAGTTTAACAGTTCGCCAGCGTATTCCTGAGGTGTTAATGTATTACCAGAGAGAATCAACAGATGCCCTGCAGTCAAATAAAAACCTGTCCAATAAAATGTGCACACTGTGTGCGGCTCGGGGACGGAAGGAGCAGCGAGGCGTGAGGCTTTGACGTAGCACTGCTTTGTGCTGACAGCAGGAGAACACAGAGGAAACACTGAGTGCACATTGTGCACACAGAGGAAACCTGATATTCCTGTTCCCAGCAGAGGACAAGCGCCACACACAGACACACTCACAAACACAACACACACCTTTTGTCCTGGACAGACTTGGGCATTTCTGAGACAATTGCTTAAATGAAATATGCAAAGCATACTGGAATGATGATGTACCTTTAAGTGTACTTAGACACTGCATTTTTTTTTCAACTGATAACAGAAGTGATGAGGTCACAGAAACAGAATGTTCCTCTGTTTCTGAGGATTCTGAGATACATACAGTCCAGGACTGGGGTAGGAGTCTCTGATTGGAAAAATAACTGGCTTGTATGTGTATAGGCAAAACAATCACTCATAAATGAAAATGATTATTGAAAATCTCTTTCCATTTGATTCTCTACGTTGCAGTTTTGCATATAAACACACACCAAAGCAAAACTGTGTGCAAAAAAAATAAATAAATCATGGGGTGAAAAAGCTGATTAAAAAGGATTGCATAGAATGTCATGTAGAGAACATTCATTCATTCATTCATTCATTCATTCATTCATTCATTCATTTTCCCTTCAGCTTAGTCGTTATTTTAGGGGTCGGCACAGTGGAATGAACCAACTATTCCAGCCTATGTTTTACACAGCGGATGCCCTTCCAGCCACAACCCAGTACTGGAAAACACCCATACACACTCATTCACACACACTCATACTATGGACAATTTAGCTTACCCAATTAATTTAAAGGACATGTCATTGTTCAGTGCTTCATGCAACATGCAAACTTCACACTGAAATACCAACTGGCAGCCAGGACTCGAACCAGTGACCTTTTTGCTGTAAGGCAACAGTGCTAACCACTGAGCCACCATGCCACCCCAGATAGATAGAGATACATCTAGATGTAGATGCATATATACAGTATTCACCATTTGAAAAGGATCGTAAAAGACAAGAATGGATGTTGTTCAATAGTTTGAGCACAACTTAGATAAATATACTAAATATATTTAACATAATAAAAAATAAAATTGCAAAAACAAACTATATTCTAAATAATGGTTAATGTATACAATTAAAAGAACACAACTATAAAGAATAAAGAATACAAGACACATTCTATTTTAGAATATAATTTATCAATACTGAAACTATTATAAAGAACTATATACATATACATTATAAATTCATACAATATGCATTTGAAACTAAACATATAGGTTACATTTGCTGCCTTTACGCTTGGGATTATCTGTATAAATCAGTTTGTTCCTGTTTCAACCTTTGATTGCAAGACAATTCTCCTAATAAACTGCTATTTGATCCTCAACTTTGTTTTCCAGGCGTCCTCATATAACACTAACTTTGTTTTTGTTGTTAAATGAAGGCCAAATGTGTAATTTGTAAAAAAAAAAAAAAAAAAAAATACTATAATAATAATAACAACAATAAATAAATAAAAATAAATAAAAGACATAGATATATAACAGTTTTGTATTTTGTCAAGCAAATTGTTTTGGAGATTAATATATCGTAAAAATAATATATTGTAAAAATATTTGTTAAACTATATTATAGTTTATAGTTATATTTACAGCGTTTTATGATAACAGCAATTATTTGTATTTAAACTTTTTTTAATCATTTTTTCAAAATATATATTTTTTTGTTTTAAAGGTATGTTAAAAGGGGAAAATTTTATTAAATATCCAGAGATTTTGTGCATAATTACATGAAATAATCTGTATAATCACATTAATGTGTCTAATTACAGTAACAATCTTTAAAATCACAATAATTAATCTGTATAATTATAATAATAAATTATATATTTACAGTAATAATTTGTAAAATGACAGTAATAATCTGTAAAACTGCAGTTATATTTAGTAAAATGGCAGTAATTACATGTATCATTACAGTAATAATCTGTAAAATGACAGTAAAAACTTAATTATGGAGTAGACATTTTCTACAGATAATTTTCATTCTGACAGTTTTTTTGTTTTTTATCCGGTTATTTTCTGCCACCCCAGCTACCAGAAAATTACTGAGTCAGACAGACAATACATTTTCAATTCAATTCAATTCAATTCAATTCAATTCAATTCAATTCAATTCAATACTTGTATTTTAAGTAAATAATTTAGGTAAATACACAAATTTTATCTGTCTTTTTTTTAATACACAAATAAATATACTTTATTCTTTGGGTTTTGACATCAGTTCTGCACCCCTTTAAAGACAGAGATCTTTAAAGACATCTAAATCTTTAAAGAATTGTGTACATTTTTTCCTCATGGGCTAATTCACTTGAGAACATTACAAAATGATGCTGTCATCATACTTTAATAGCCCAAAAAACAGCCTAGTAGAGCTTCTATATTATCTTCCATCTTATTATACTCCTACAACAATTCCTGCAGCTGTAAAAGCATGCTCTCAAAGTAAAGAGTGCATGAGCAGCTTTACAGGTATGATGAAATGCTTGAACTCCTCATAAGAATGCAGCTCTGAAACTCATTCAGACAGACACGTTGAGCTCAAGCTGAGCGTCTGACAGTCATGCAGCACCATGTGCACACAGCTCTCGTCTTCCACAACAATCCCAGTGTGTGTGTGTCTAGGAAACGGTCACTCCATTGAGCCTCTGCAAATCAGCTTAGAGCCGCGGCCCAGACCACGGCCGGCACACGTGTCAAACGTGCACTTACACACACAAGCTTGTACACACATACTCTCTCTATGAGCCACAGAGACAGGAGGAGGAGCATCAGGCGCTCTTTGTGCGTGTGTGTGCTTGTTTGTGTGTGTGCACAGTCAGATGGACTTCAGCACGTTTACTGGAGCTGCACACCTGCGTCCTCACAGAGAGACACACAGTTCTACCTGTCTCGCTTCACCACTGTCACTGCACTGAATCATTAAGATTATACAGTCTGTCCTACACAAACATTATTATAGAATCTCTGTCACAGCAGAATGTTTTATGAGAAACAAAATGAGTTGTGCAAGATATAAAATTGTGCGTATGACATTTTGGACTGTTAAGTCATTATGATTTGATCATTTTGAAAGGTACACAACTTTAAAAATTTTTAATTAAGCAATTTAAGAATGTCTAATTAGTATATGTTTATATTTCTCTACTTCTAATTAAATGTAAGTTATCATTTAAATAAAATTATTAAACATGTTTGTTCATTGAATTAAAGCTAAATTGAACAAACACACACACACACACACACACACACACACACACACACGCACACACACACGCACACACACACGCACACACACACGCACACACACACGCACACACACGCACAGTTGAAGTCAGAATTATTTGCCCTCCTTTGATTTATTATTATTTTTTCTTTCTTTTTTTAAATATTTTCCAAATGATGTTTAAAAAATCAAGGAAATGTTCACAGTATGTCTGATCATATTTTTTCTTCTGAAGAAAGTCTTATTTGTTTTATTGCGAATAGAATAAAAGCAGTTTCTAATTTTTTAAAAACCAGTTTAAGGTCAAAATTGTTAGCCCATTTAAGCTTTTTTCAATAGTCTACAGAACAAAGCATCATTATACAATAACTTGTCTAATTACCCTAACCTGCCTAGTTAACCTAATCAACCTAGTTAAGCCTTTAAATGTCACTTTAAGCTGTATAAAAGTGTTTTGAAAAATATGTAGTCAAATTTTATTTACTGTCATCATGGCAAAGATCAAATAAATCAGTTATTAGAGATGAGTTATTAAAATTCTTATGTTTAGAAATGTGTTGAAAAAATCTTCCCTCCGTTAAACAGAAATTCGGGAACAAAATAAGCAGGGGGGCTAATAATTATGTAATGCATTAAAAATACAATGTTGAATAGAATGCATAAATGAAGAAGCTATAAATAACCTGTAATGTTTTGAATGGCTGTAGTTATTCTCCAGTTGTTCTTTGGGGTGGTTAAGGTGCTATGTATCACTAAAAGTGTTTCTTTGGCTTGTAATCTTAGGGGAACCAATTTAAGTGCTACTTAACACCATTTCATAGTGTATAACTACCCCAAAGAACAACTGGGGAACTATTATAGGTTCTTGATAGGTTACATATAGCACTTAAACTGCTCATCCTATGATTACAAACCAAAGAACTAAATAATAAACTAAAAACACAAATATAGCAAGTCTAAATAATAACCTATTGGTACAATAAACAAATGATACTATTAAATTAAAAAAAGTAATTCTGTATTACAGTCTTTCTCAGTTGCATTGGTGCATATCTCACAACACTATTTACATTTGCACAACAGTTAATGCACTTCTCTAAACAATTAGAACAAACTGCAAAATCTAGTTGACAACCTGCAAAAGCGTGTCACTTGCTCAAAATGCATAGCTCATTCCTTAAAAGCAAGTATTGATGCCAATGAAAGCGTCAGTGTCAACAAGATGAAAACTCCTGACACCATTGTTTATAGACAAGAAATTCAAATGGATTTGTCATGTTTTCATTATGTCAGTTTACTCTGTACATGTTTTCCAATGCAAAACAGTCAGATTTTGGTGACACTTCCTGAAAATGCTCAAGACAGAACTATCTGCACAGCCATTTGAAAACTACAGTAAAGTTAGACATTAATGCATTTAGTGAGGTATGAGTACAAGACACTAAATATGTATGTTTCACATTTTTATTGCATTTGCTCTTTGCAATTCTAATTAAGTCACAACATTGTGCAAAAGAATAAATACACACTTATTTACAACAAACATAAACTTAATTTGGGTGGAGCTGTGCACAACTGTAAACAATATTGACGTACATATTGAAACCTACCACATACCTAAAATATACATAGGTCTGTTAATCATTCCTGAAATTGTTTAATTTAGAAGACATTTTTAGGGAAAAAAAAAGATTTACATTTTTTAAAATAAAATTAGCTTGACAGATTTTGACTAGTTCAACATTTTTGTATGTAATGACTCGAGTAATGAAATGAGGACTATTAGTTTAAGATGGAGTGACTATTAAGAATTTACAAGTTTAGTTAAATTTGACTGAAATGACATAAGCAATTTATGATGTTATAAAACAGCAGAGAGTTGTATAAAAACAATTGATGCATGTGCAAAAGCATTTGCAATTTTTTGGACGGAATGAGAAACTGTTACTATGATGAGCACAAATTATTAATTGTTTTGAAAAATGCATGAACTATTGTGCAAATGTAAATAGTGTTGTGAGAAATGCACCAAAGCCACTGAAAAAAAAACTGTAATTTATAATTCCTAATATGGCTAAAATGATTCTATAAAAATTCAATATAAAAATACAAAAGCAACAGCTTTAACAGTTGTTAAACACATATCAACTAAAAGGTGATATCATTTTTCTGACAAACTACATTAATACATGTTTTTATGCTTGGATTATTGTATAAATACATAGGTCTGTGTGCATAAATGCACGATTTAATAACAAAAGGGCAGCTGGTGTTACACGTGTGATCTCTAATCACCATCATCATCATCATCATCATTATAAGCTGTTAACCCCATACTAGCTAAATGGTGTTTATATAGTGTACCATACTTCTAACAATTAATATTAACACATGTATATTCCAGAAAACAAATACTTTTTTCTATAGTCAGATTATCACAAGCATACAGTACATACATACATTCACATAGGTCTGTGTGCATAAAGGCATAATTTATTAAACAAAAGTGTAGCTGGTGTTACACATGTGATCTCTCATCATCATTATCATCACCATTATCATCATCTGATAGTGAATCAGCATTATGTCTCCACCAAGGATTACTTTTATCACATGAACGCCTCATTTAATGATGCAATGGTTAAGTCATTGTCTATTGTAGTGACTAGCATCATCCTCCATGTGACTGCACCACCTGAATATTAAAAAGAAATATACCACTTTATTACAACGCTGACCTCACACTAGTAACAACAGCTAAAGCTTGTGTCATTATCTTAATCATCAGCATTATTATCACCATCACTAGAATAGAAACGCACAGCACGTACTCATTGTTCTGTTTGACAAATTCATAGTTGTCATCATCAAGCTCTGCAGTTTCTCTAAATATCTGACTATCACAGGGGCCGAACAACACAGCATAATGTCCCCACACTGATCCGGAACTCAGTAGTACGTTATTTATTTTCATCAGTCGCTCGGTTTTTTCTGTGCCAGAGCTTGTGTGAGTCCATTCCTGGCACAGCTGAGGGCAAGAGCTGCGAGATCAGTGGAGAAATGAACCCACAGGAGCAGTGAGTCAGATCTGAGTCAAGCCCTGCTCTCCACACAGTCACGATGCCCATGATCATAGCAGATGTGCCAGCTGACCTTCTAAGGGTGGCATACAAGGACTGCTGAGCCATGATACTTGGCTTTTTCTTCACCTCTGATTCCTTCAAATGCATTTTATTTATGAATATAATAAATAAATATAAAATGTATGTATATATTCATTCATTCACATAATATATATTCATCGTGTATATACATTAATTTATTATATATACATTCAGTTATACATTCATTCATTCATATATGTGTGTGTGTGTGTGTGTGTGTGTGTGTGTGTGTGTGTGTGTGTGTGTGTGTGTGTGTGTGTGTGTGTGTGTGTGTGTGTGTGTGTAATTTCTGTATGATTCAAATGGTTTCAATAATTTTTATGATCAAAATCGCTCAACATTGCCATGTGTATAGAAAATGCCATGTGTATAGAAATAATGCTGCTATGATATATGAAACAAAATCGGTAGTTGGCAAATATATTGTGTGCATATTTGTAAATATGATCCTGAAAGAGTCAGTGCCTTACCAGCCACAAACCTCACCATAGGTCCCTGATATTTATTCTTTAATTTTCCTTGAGCTTAGTCTCTATTTTAGAGGGTGCCACAGCGGAATAAAAATATTAAACATAATATCTTATATAATGCGGCAAATATATATATATATATATATATATATATATATATATATATATATATATATATATATATATATATATATATATATATATATATATATATATATATATATACACGTGTGTGTGTGTGTGTGTGTGTGTGTGTGTGTGTGTGTGTGTGTATACAAATATATATTTATATATATATATTTATATATATTTATAAGTAAGTTAAAATATTTATACAGTTGAAAGGTTGAAAACTGTTGATTATTATTAATAATTATTAATAATATAATAATATAATATTAATAAAATAATAATAATAATAATAATAATAATAATAATAATAATAAACAAAGATTTATAAGCTATAAGCATATTTTGGACATCTGCAAATTCTTACAGTATATACAGCACTTGCTGTATACCATAACTATGTATTATGACAACAACAAAAAAGAGCATACTAAAATATGTACAATTTCATTAATTCATTTATTCATTTTCTTGTCGGCTTAGTCCCTTTATTAATCCGGGGTCGCCACAGCGGAATGAACTGCCAACTTATCCAGCAAGTTTTTACGCAGCGGATGCCCTTCCAGCCTTAACCCATCTCTGGGAACATCCACACACACATTCACACACACACACTCATACACTACGGACAATTTAGCCTACCTAATTCACCTGTACCGCATGTTTTTGGACTGTGGGGGAAACCGGAGCACCCGGTGGAAACCCACACCAAGGCAGGGAGAACATGCAAACTCCACAGAGAAACGTCAACTGAGCCGAGGTTCGAACCAGCAACCCAGTGACCTTCTTGCTGTGAGGCGACAGCACTACCTACTGCGCCACTGCCTCGCCGCATATGTACAATTTACTAATGAAAAATAATACATAACACATTTGATTTGCCCTCCAAGTGTGGGTTCAGAATATGAAAAAGGAAGAAAAGCTGTATGTTCTGGAACATAAAGTACCTGTAGTTGAAGGAACACCTAGTTATGTGCCTGAAGCAATTTTACTTTAGAACTACAACTATTGTACCAAAAACATCGCTGACCACATGACAGAGAAAGAGAAAGAGGGGGGTGGGGAGGGCTCCAAAGGAAAAGTAGAGTAACACAAGAATTTAAAGAATGTGACTTGTTGGTGTTGTAAATAACTTTTAGTCCAAGAATTCAGGGAATCGGGCAAAAGGCAACAAGAATTGAGACAGAGCTGAGATCAGTGGTGCTGTGAGTTGCTGCCCTGTGCTTGACCCCAGTGCTTCACATGCTGTAAACTGGACAGGACAATGGCAGGACTTCATTAACGCAATTCACATTGTTGTCACGGTGTCGACTGTTTTCTGATAAGCATGACTGTAAAAGAAAGACTCAGCATGTGTGCGTGAAGGAAGAGTGATATACAGTGAGATAATAGTTGACTGAGAGTGCAAGTTTGGGTCAGTAAATGCATGTGTGTGCATGAAGACTGACTGTAAGAGCAGGATTACTCACTGTGCAGCTGGGACTGCTCCACTTCACTGCTTTGGTTGTCGCAGCAACTCAGTGCACGGCACGGGCACGCAGAGGGCACATTGCCAGGTAAAGAGAGAGGGAGGGTGTTGGCATCAGCCTGTGGTTCTTCCAGCTGGCAGTGCCAGGATCTTGGATACCCTGCAGACTAAAGCCAACTTTATTCAAACAGCATCTTACACTTGTGCTAAATCTAAATAGATGTCAGCACAGTATTTTTATTCTGTGTTTCTCAAGCACTTTTTGAAGTTTGTTTTAAAACATTTAGTATTATCTGCTTTCCATTTACTCTCATTCAAATAGGCACAACGACTACAATATGGATGAAAAATATCCAATTTAGCCTATTTGATGGATTTACATGTGGTTTAAGCATATTTAAGCTAGTCAGATAAGAGGCCAGCCTAAAACAGCTAAGAAAAGCTAATCATCTTATTCTAGATTAAACTGAAAACTTAAAAAAAAAAAAAAGGGGCAGGTTATTTAGTGGTGTCTAGTTTGCAAACCTATTTACACATTCCAGTGCTAAAACATATTCCAATCAGACTAAAAAAACAACTAAGCTAAACTCTAGCTTAAGGATGGAAGAATGGCTTAAAACGTATAAGATCGTTTTGATAAGACAGAGAGACCATCATAAACCTGCTAAGATTGACAAACCCTCTTAGTCTGGTTAAACTGCTTAAAGAGAGTAAGACAAAACCAGCATTTCCTACAGAAAACACAAGTTTATTTTGAGGGAGATTTTTTAAATAGGCTTTAGAAATGCATATGCATTTTGTTTTTCCTACTATGAAAGCGAATGTTGACAGATTTTCAGCTTTCTTATAAAATTATATCTCAAAATATGTTCTTTAGTGTTCAAAAGAAGAAAGAAACACAGAGGTTTATAAACACTTCAAGGTGAGTAAATAGTAGGTACATTTTTGTTTTTAGGTGAACTATTCCTTTAAACCAGCTAAGAATGACTGCTGTGTTTAGTGGAGATTATCAAAATAGACCTCACAAGCCAACATGTATGCATTTTAGTAACATATTCAGGTTAGCTGTGTCTCAATTTCGTTTTTAAAAGTGTTTCTTTCATGACAGTTTAGACACTCAAACAAAAACCAGCTTACTCACTAACTTAACACCAAGTTAAGCTGGAATATTAGAACAGCAAACACCAGCTTGGCATTTTACACCAGCTAAGACTAGCAAACCACAGTCATAGTAATTAACCTAAAACAGAACCGGTGTTTCCTAAAGAAAACACAAGTCTTGTTTGGGGTTTTTAAAAGACTTAAAGTGTATTCATTTATTTAACAACACATTCAAGCAAAACTAGCAAAAAGCAAACATGATTCCACAAAGAAATATGTCTGCTTATCATGTTACCATCAGTGGTCTTGATTTATGGAGCAATCTTGCATGACTGAACAACAGCTCTTTGTCCCTGCTTTTTAATGTTCAAGCTGATGAATCTTGACAACGACTTTCTCCTGACCTCTTTTGGTCGTTTGGAAGAATTACAACGATAAACAAAGCAGATCTGTGGCCCAGTTTTCGTGACCTTGTAGGCCTATTTTATGGCTAAAACATTGTTTGCCTAAATGTTAAAAAAGCAAGAATGTTGCCTTGCCTAATAAATAACCACATCATTGTAAATATACAAATCCATGACTTAAAAATCATTTTTGTAACTGTTTTTTTTTTATTTATCTAAAATAGAACATATAAAACGGAGTTAAAACAAATAACGCATTCTAAAGTTCTACCTATTTATAAATGTGAAGAAAAATATGGTTATTAGCAAGCTACTTATTGTCGACCAGACCTTATGTAAACGTCTGATAAATTGGGGCACCTTGCTGTCGTCCAGATGGTATGAGAAGTCCAGTCACATGAAAGTTGTTCAAAACAGATTACGAAACATCAGTCCTATGAAGGAAAGGTTTGACCTCGCAAAATAGCAGTCAACGTCATGTTAAGGTTAAATGGACTAGTTATCTGCAGCGGCCCACTAGGGGGCCTCAGTTAACTTTGCTAACTTGTGACACAACACAAGCAATTGAATAAAAGGCCCTTTGTGGTGGTTGATTTTCATGTTTGAGATGAATACTTACAAGAGATAAAGAAACCACATATTTCGAAACTGGCAACATCATGTGCTGCACCAAAAGCATCAGTGTATATGTATATATATGTAGAAAATTTATACTGTATTTGCCAGAAACATATGCCAAAACTAATTTGCTCATTTATGTATGACACATACGTCCATATATGTATAAAACATATATGTACACATATATGCCAGAAACATATATGTTCATATGTATAAATAATATATGTAAACATATGCCAGAAACATGTACATATGGGAATAAAGCATTTATGTACACATATATGCCAAGACATATATGTTTTTATATGTATAAAACATGTATGTTCATATATCTATAATAATAACTGGCTGGAATCAAGCCAAACAGCATGTTAGAGGGAAAATAATTGATTCAAAGATTGGCTGGTTTTGTGAAGATACAGTATGTTGTCTGAAAGTCTAAATGGGAATATAAGAGCACATATTCAGATAAAACATAAACATTTTGGCTTGTCATATAGTTTTAGTGGGCTAGTTTACTGCTTGTGTTCCTGAAGTTTAACTGGTAATGTTAGTGTAAGTAAAATTAAGGTCACAACAGTAGAAAAACATACAGTAACAGTAAATGACAATAGATTGTTCTGGTATAATAATTTTCTATTTGCACTTCAGAAACACATCCACACACATGCACACATCAATATAACTCCAGCATGAGAAAAGTCAATGTCCTTAAAAGGGAATAAAAAATAAACTGTTATTTATGCTGGAATTAATACACAAAGCAGTGATAAGATAACATAAAAACACAGAGGTACAGTAATACGGATGTAATAAGGTCACAGGTATGTTTGTTTAGTAATTCACAACGGCTTCGAAAGCAGTTAAAGCGATCAGAATCAAGGCCCGGAACCATCTGTTCTATGATTGAAATCAAAATGCAAAACAACTGGATTCTTCAGAAAGGTAGCAAGGAATTAATCCTCTATTTGCACAAGGTAATGAGCAGGGGTTATTTTGTGAATCTTTACCCACAGCAAGGCACAGGGTCTTCTGTGTAAACTTGATGAACCATAAAAACCAATCTGTCCTGAGGCCTGGGTGTTAAACATGTCCTGTTAGGCTTTAAAGTCTGTCAAAGCAAGGCAAACATTATAAATCCAATAAATGCCTAGGGGAAACGTCAGCACTTTTCCATCTTCTTGTCAAGCACTTACTAATAACTAAATAAAATAAGTAGATGTAATGTATTAATAAAAATATCTGTTTATGAACAGTTTTGAGGAGCTTGTGATTCATGGTTGTTTTCCATTTATTTTTCAGTTACATATTAAGGACTTTCACCTCTGCTCCAGCAACCTTTGATGTTGAAAATTGTTTTAAAATGACTTTAATTGGTATTTTCTGTTGTTCAAAAGTATATATTATCTGAATGTGTCATTTAAATTTAAATACACAAACCAATCATTAGCTGTCAGTATACGTTTTTTCTGTAGTGTTGCAGATTTATTTCTATTATTTCTATAAAACCATCAGTTGAAAAAAGGATAATGCCCTAGCCCAAAAATAGCTGTTCATTTTCTGTTAAAAAATGAGCCTTCACCAACTGATGGTGTTTATTGATTGATTGCTTCACTGTTTCACAGCACATTTCAAACGGAAAAAAAAAAAATTATAATACTGCAAAACTTGTACAGTTAAAGATTAAACTGCCTGTATTATTACTGCTTAATAGGGAAACATTTTTTCAACATAGTTTTAAACATTTTAACACATCATTTCTAATAACTTAATTATTTATTTTTTTGTCTTTGTCATTATAACAGTGCATATTGTTTATTTTTAGGGATAATGTAGAATTCAGCTTGAAGAACATTTAAATGCTTAACTGGTTAAAACAAGTTAGGTGAATTAAGCAAGTTGGAAAAACATCTTAAGGGGGCTAATAATATTGACCTTAAAATCATTTAGTTCAGTTAGATTTATTAAAAAAACAATTAGTTTTGAAGTTTTTAACCAGCTTAAAGTTCAATTTAAAGGCTTGGTTAGGGTAATTAGGTAAATAATTGTATAACAATGGTTTGTTCTGTAGACCGCTGGAAAAAAATATTGCTTAAGGGGGCTAATAATATGGACCTTAATTTTTTTTTAATCTTAAAAGAATTTATTCTTAAAGAATAAATTAATTTAGCCAAAATAAAATGAAAAAGACTTTCTCCAGTAGAAAAACTATTATGGGAAAAACTGTAAAAAAAAAAAATAAATAAAAATTGGACATCTGTTCAACATCACTTAGGAAATATCTGAAGAAAACAAAAATTTACAGGAGGGCTAATAATTTTACTTTCAACTTTATATAATCTGTTGGTAATATTCTGCCAGATCCCTTATCTTTTTTTTTTTTTTTTACTTTTTTGACAGTGTATTTTTATTATTATACAATATATTGTTTCAAACTACTTAAATGTGAAAAAAAAAAAAAAAAACGTTGTTAAACTTTCAATATTAAATGGCAACAGGGAGCAGGGATCCATAATGCAGTTCACAGCAGATGACCTTCTTGCCAGAACCCAGCACTGAGAGTACAAGCCTCAGTGCTGGGAAACAACAACACTCTCTCGCATTCACACACTATGCATGGTCAATTTAGTTTATTCATTTCACTTATACTGCATGTTTTTTGACTGTCAGGAAAACTAGAGCACCTAGAAGAAACCCATACGGACATGGAAGGAACATGCAAACTCCACATAGAAAGACCTTCTGGTTCAGCCAGGACTCGAGCCAGTCACCTTCTTGCTGTGACGCGACCATGCTATCAACTTATGCCGATTAAGCGCAATTCAAAAACCTAATTAAATAGAAAGCAGCACTGAATCACGAGCTGAGTTTCAGAAATGTAACGGTGGCAGCTCTTTCATGAAGCTCTGAGACTGGGACGTAAACCCTGGGGCTTCACTCAGCTGATTTTACTGCATGAAAAAACTGCAAGTCGCTTAAAATGCTTATTTAACAGGTTGAGATAAAGCACATGTACTAGCCTGTGGTCACATAAATACTTAGTAGAAAAACATGAGAAAAATGGCCACTGACAAGCAGTTGTGAAACTCACCACTATATCATAAACCTGCAGTTGTTGTTGTAAAGCCTTGATTGTCCTAAAAAAACTACTTTTATAATATTATATATTGTATTATAATACATATATAATATGTAAGGCATAACATTATATGCGCAGTATATATAATTAAATATACATGTGTAGATAAATAGAGTGGCATGGTGGCTCTGTGATTAGAACTGGTTCAAGCCCCGGCTGGGCCAGTGGACGTTACCGTGTGGAGTTTGCATGTTCCCTGTGTTTGCGTGGGTTTCCACGAAGTGCTTTGTTTTCCCCTACAATCCAAAGACATGTGCTTTAGTGAATGAGCTAAATTGGTCGTATTGTATCTGTGTAAATGAGTTTGAATTGGTGTTTCCTGGTGCTGGGTTGCAGTTGGAAGGGCAGCGTAAAACACATGCTGGATAAGTTAGCAGTTAATTCCGCTGTGACTACCACTGATGAGTAAAGGAGCTAAGCTGAAGGAAAATGAATAAATACATATTTTTATTCATTTATTCATTTTCTTTTCAGCTTGCCCTGCTAAAAAATCCAGCTTAAACTAGCCTAGGCTGGTTGGCTGGTTTTAGAGGGGTTTTGGCCACTTCCAGGCTGGTTTCCAGCCATTTCCAGCCTGGTCTTAGCTGGTCAGGCTTGGAGATGACTAGCTAAAACCACCTTGACCAGCCTAATTAAGCTGGTAGTCCAGCCAAAACCAGCTATATCCAGCTTAAACCAAGCTAGTCAAGCTGATTTTAGCTGCATTTGGCTGGTCATTTTCCAGCCTGACAAGCTAAGACCAGGCTGGAAATGGCTGGAAACCAGCAGGGTTCAGCAGGGTGGTCCCTTTATTAATCTAGGGTCGCCACTCGCCAGCCACCAACTTATCCAGCACGTTTTTAGTAAATTTTTGGTGTAGTATCTGTACTTTTACTCCACTACTTTCCTTTAACCTGCAGTCACTACTTTATTTTTTTCTTGTCTATGGAGATTACAAAAATCAGTCCTGTATTAGTGTACACTATCCTAGACGCTGACAACAGTGTAGAATATGGAGTGTATTATGTGTGCATATGTAAAGAATGTATCGTGTGTGTATGTATAGAATGTATCATGTGTGCATATGTATGGAGTGTATCATGTCTGCATGTGTGTGTGTGTATATGTATAGAATGTATCATGTGTGCATATGTATAGAATGTATTGTGTGTGTATGTATGGAGTGTATCATGTATGGAGTATGTATATGTATAAAGTGTATCATGTGTATAGTGTATTATGTGTGTAAACATATGGAGTGTATATGTGTAGTGTGTCTGGATTCATCAACTTCCAGTAGCTCAGTGGGTTAGTGATTCACCTTTCACACCAGAGACGTGGGTTCTATCCCAGAAGCTGACAAGTGTGTATGTATATAATGGGTCATGTGTGTATATGTATAGAATGTATCATGTGTGCATATGTATGGACTGTATCATGTGTGTTGCGTGTATGTATAGAATATATCATGTGTGCATATGTAAGAAGTGTATATGTATGGTGTAACGTGTGCATATGGATAGAATGTATTGTGTATAATGTATGGAATATGTGTATCGTATGTATTATGTGTGCATATGTATGGAGTGTATCATGTGTGCATATATGGAGTATGTCATGTATGGTGTATCATGTGTGCAAATGTATAGAATGCATTGTGTGTGTATATGTGTATAGTGTGTCAGGATTCATCAACTTCCAGTAGCTTAGTGGGTAAGTGATTCGTCTCTCACACTAGAGACCCAGGTTCTATCCTAGATTCTGACAAGAGTGTAGAATATGGAGTGCATCATGTGTGTATACTGTATGTCATGTCTGCATATAGGGGTGGATTTATGTTGTATCATTTGTCTGTATGTATCATGTTTGGAGTGTATCATGTGTGTGCATATGTATAGAATGTATTTTGTTTGTATGAATTGTATTGTCTTTATATATGTATAGAATGTACTGTATCATGTGTGCATATGAATGGAGTGTGTGTTTATATTTAGAATGTATCATGTGAGCATATGTATGGAGTGTATTGTGTGTGTGTGTGTGTGTGTGTGTGTGTGTGTGTGTGTGTGTGTGTGTATATAATGTGTGTGTGTATGTATTGAATATATCATATGTGCATATGTATGGAGTGTATCATGTGTATGTAAAGAATATATTATGTGTGCATATGTATAGAATGTATTGTGTGTGTGTGTATGTATTTATGGAGTGTATCATGTATGGAGTATGTATATGTATAAAGTGTATCATGTGTGCAAATATATAGTGTGTATGTGTATAGAGTGTATTATGTGTGTAAACATATGGAGTGTATATGTGTAGCGTGTATTATGTGTGTAAACATATGGACTGTATATGTGTAGTGTGTCTGGATTCATCAACTTCCAGTAGCTCAGTGGGTAAGTGATTCACCTCTCACACCAGAGACCTGGGTTCTATCCCAGATGCTGACAAGAGTGTATATGTAAAGAATGTATCATGTGTGTATGTATAAATTGTATCATGTGTGCGTGCAGTTGAAGTCAGAATTATTAGCCCCCTTTTGATTTTTACTTTTTTTTTTTTATATTTCCCAAATGATTTTTAACAGAGCAATGAAATTTTCACAGTATGTCTGTTAATATTTTTTCTTCTGGAGAAAGTCTTATTTGTTTTATTTAGGCTAGAATAAAAGCAGTTATTAATTTTTTAAAAAACATTTTTGGGACAAAAATATTAGCCCCTTTAAGATAATTTTTTTTCGATAATCTACAGAACAAACCATCATTATACAATAACTTGACTAATTACCCTAACCTGCCTAGTTCACCTTATTAACCTAGTTAAGCCTTTAAATGTCACTTTAAGCTGTATAGAAGTGTCTTGAAAAATATCTAGTAAAATATTATTTACTGTCATTATGGAAAAGATAAAATAAATCTGTTATTAGAAATATGTTTTTAAAACTATTATGCTTAGATATGTGCTGAAACAATCTTCCCAGAACAGAACAGAAATTGGGGAGAAAAAATAAACAAGCTCTAAAACTTCAGGGGGGCTAATAATTCTGACTTCAACTGTATGTATAGAGCTTGTATAAAAAAGTGCATCATGTATGCAAATGTACAGAGTGTACTGTGTGCATATGTATGGAGTGTTTGTGTGTATATATGGATAACGCGTGTATATGTATGTATAGATTTTATTATGTGTATTTATATGAAGTGTAATGTGTGTATATGTATAGAATGTATCATGTGTGTATATGTATAAAGTATATGGATTGTATTATGTGCACATATGTATAGAGGGTATAGAGCGTGTATTGTGCGTTTATGTATGGAGTGTACTGTGTGCGTATGTATGGTATATATATATATATATATATATATATATATATATATATATATATATATATATATATATATATATATATATATATATAGAATGTATCATGTGTGCATATGTATGGAGTGTGTGTGTGTGTGTGTGTGTGTGTGTGTGTGTGTGTGTGTGTGTGTGTGTGTGTGTGTGTGTGTGTGTGTGTGTGTGTGTGTGTGTGTGTGTGTACTGTGTATAGAATGTATCATGTGTGCATATGTATGGAGTATATGTATGGTGTGCATATGTATAGAATGTAACATGTGTCTATATGTAGGAAGTGTATCATGTATGGAAAATGTAAATGTATGGAGTGTATCGTGTGTGTATGTATAGAATGTATTGTGTGTATATGTATAGTGTGTCTGGGTTCATCGACTTCCAGTAGCTCAGTGGGTAAGTGATTTGCCTGTCACTCTAGAGACCCAGGTTCTATCCCAGACGCTGACAAGAGTGTATAATGTATATAGAGTGTATTGTGTATACTTATGTATAAAAAAGTGTATATGAATGGAACGAACGATCCTCCAGCAACATTAACAGAACATTTATTAAAATTCACCTGGTATTTAATAATGTGCGCAAAACATCAATTCAACAACATTTATATATTTTGTTCATAGATTGTTTTCATTCATAATCTATATAAAAAAGAAATATAACATTTTCATAATTCTATTAATAATTTGAATAAAAGCATTTATAAAAGCATTATTTATCAATCTTTTTTAATGTATTATCATTATTATTAATAATAATATATCTATAAATGAATTAAATTAAATTAATGAATCTTTTTATAAAACTTTGATTTATGTTCTTAAATTAAAGGGTTTACAACAGGAGCCAAATGTAAGTAAACAGCTATGGTGTGAACAGATCTGCACTCATTTCAGTCAGCACTTCATTTAACACACAGCTGATCTCGAATCAGAGATACAGGGCTAAAAAAATGATACACTGGGGACTCAGTAAAGACAAAACAAATACCTCTGTTTGCCCCATTGACTGTGGCGGTGTGTTAGATGGAAATTACTGTCAGATGAATGCAGAAACTCAAATCCAGTGATTTCCTGAGCTGTCAGAAGCCATTGAAGATCATTCATAAACTAAACACAGATGACATTCACACACACAAACACACGCACACCGCCATGAGCATAACAGTCTGAACACACGAAGACTAGTTCACTTCAATCATGTCAACAAATACCTCACATAACATTACTGTTTTTATCATTTATCACATGCAATGATTGTAGTAAAAGACGATATTTTATTTACTTAAAATAATAATATTTATTTTAACATTAAGATTTTAATATGCATACATAGGCAATGTGGTGGCGCAGTGGGTAGCATTTTCTTCTCACAGCAAGAAGGTCACTGCATGGTTTGAGCCTCAGCTGAGTCAGTTCGCATGTTCTCCCCATGTTCGCGTGGGTTTCCTCCAGGTACTTTGGTTTCCCCCACAAGTCCAAAGACATGTGCTAAAGGTGAATTGGGTAAGCTAAAAATTGACCGTAGTGTATGTGTGTGAATGCGTGTGTGTGAAATTGTAGAAGGGCATTCGCTGCATAAAACATATGCTGGATAAGCTGGTGGTTCATTCCACTGTGGCAACTGTGGCAACCTTCTTGCTGTGAGGCGATTGCGCCACCGTGCTTCCCACTAAACTAAACTGTTTAAAATATTTACAGTTTTCCTTATTAGCAACAAAATAGAAATGTATTAGTTCTGTATTATGAAAACTACAGAATATATTTTCAAATACATAAATTGTAACAGTTAACTCAATTGCATTTAAAATTTACTATAGAGAGTAATATAGAATTACACAAAACCAAGCAAATATTAAATGCCTAAATCACTCAATAAATGTGCTTTGACTGGTTTGCTTATTTAAGTGATGAGTCAAATAAAAATAAAAGTTTCTTTCAAGTAACTGATTACTAATTATCAGTTTCTTTTTGGGCATCATGCATTTGCAGAGTTCTTCAGTGTCTGTATAAATAGCTCGCACCTGCAACCCAGCAGAGACCTTTAGCTTAAAATAGATGACAGAACTAAAGGAAATAATTTGGTGGCTAAGTGCGAGCAAAGACTAGTGTTAGTGCCAAAAATATATCACTTTAAACAAGGTAATTCATCAAACAGACACAGCATATTAGCTGAGCAGTTCAGGATTAATAATAAGCAAATTCCTCAGATATTATTTTAGTAGTACTACACAGTAATTTGAGGGTTTAAAAAAAAATGATTTCAAACTTTGCATCTAATTCAAAGCAAGACCTTAGTGTGAAATGCTAGCGTGATTTGCATGTTTTTGTAGACAATTTAAAAAACATTAAAATATTAAGTATGAAATAAAAAAAACTAAATTAAATTTAATTAAGGAAAATTAAGCAAAAAAGTTAAAATAAATTAAGTAAAAAATGAGTACATACATAAACATACATACATACATGTACATGCATACATACATGCATACATACAAACATACATACATACTGTAAATACATACTGTACATACATACATAAATAAATACATGTCACAACTAAGTTTTTATTCCAGTGTGGTAATGAAGTAACACGCACAGTACTTCCCTAAAACAATGCAATCATTCATCAGCAAGCAGTATTCATTCTTAACTTTTTTCAAGAGTGCCTGAAAACAGAAGCAAAAGAACAAGGACAAACACCACAAAGAAGTGATTATATTGAACAAAATGTACAAACCCAGCACGCTCATTAACTGAGCAAAGTATACAGATTTTGTCCACCATGTAACTTTGGACTTGCAGGTTAATCCGTGCATTTCGTAATTAATTTCCTCGTTCTTGATAGAGAACAGTGTGTAAAATATCTGTGTGATGCGAGACTGTACGTAAGCGTCTACAGCAGTCCCCTTTACGTCACTCCTACAAGGTTTAAAGGTCAAAAAGCAGTTTGACCCTAACAAGAGAAGACATCAGAGGCCACAGGGTCATGGCTGAGTAATAAAGTCTAACCATCTGCCTAACACCTAACTTGCAGAGGAAGCCTTTAGGATGAGCATAGATCATGGTACGATTAAAGGAATGGAAGGATTATGTGAAATATAAACTCGCAACAAGTTACAATAAGTAGTTTATACATGACGCTGAATAAATAAGCTTTCTTTTGATGTACAGTAATTCGCAAAGGCACATTGATGTCATCCATTAATTAATTTTCTCTTCGGTTAATCCCTTTATTATTCTGGGGTCACCACAGTGGACTGAACTGCCAATTTACCCAGCATTTGTTTTATGCAACAGATGGTCTTCCAGCTGCAACCCTTCACTGGGAAACATCCATAAACATGCATTCACTACAGACAATTTTAGCTTACCCAATTCACCTATGCCACATGTCTTTGGCCTTGTGAGGGAAATCAGAGCAGGGAGCACATTCGAACTCCACACAAAAATGCCAATTGACCAGCCAAGTTTCGAAACAGCAACCTTCTTGCTGTGAGACAACAGCACTGCTCCACTACGTCACCTCACCCTGATGTCAATATAGTATAAATCATGTCAAAAATTCTAATTCAATTTAATCAATTTGATGTTAAAACCTTGACGTCCTTTTGACATTCACAGATAGATGCCCCTTTGACCACCAGAATAATGACACAAAAAGTTTTATAAAAATGATTAATCTGAAAGCTTCAATTCCATACAAATTTACACTGTATATTGTATTTTCTACAACTTATGTAAACTACCTTCAGTGTTGGGAATGGTTACTTGCATCATAACCATCGTAATGCATTACAATACTGAGTTACTCCCCAAAAAAGTAACAAGTTGCATAGTTATGTAATGCGTTACATTACTTTTGAGTTACTTTTGCGTTACTTTTCATTAACTGGCTGAGGCTGATCTCTTTCAGAACTTTTTTGTCTTTGTCTTTTGTATTTGTTTCTTTTTTGATAGAGGGAGCTCAGCAATTTACAATGCACATATAAACTCGCTGCGACGCAGTGGTGCAGTAGGTAGTGCTGTTGCCTCACAGCAAGAAGGCTGCTGGTTCGAATCTCGGCTGGGGCAGTTGGCGTTTCTGAGGAGTTTGCATGTTCTCCAGTGGTGTAAAGTAACTAATAACAAATACTCAAATTACTGTAATTGAGTAGTTTTTCTCAGGAATTGTAATTTACTAAGTAGTTTTATAAATGTGTACTTTTACTCTCACTTAAGTACATTATTAGTGCAGGATCTGTACTTTTACTTACTTTACTTACTTTTTATTTACTTTACTTTAACCTGCAGTCACTATTTTTTTCTTGTCTATGGGGATTACAAAAATTAGTCCTGTATTAGTGTGTATGTATCATGTGTGCATATGTATTGAGTGTATCATGTGTGCATATGTATGGAGTATATCATGTATGCATATGTATGAAGTGTATATGTATAGTGTATCATGAGTGCATATGTAAAGAATGCATTGTGTGTCTATATGTATGAAGTGTGTGTTTGTGTGTGTGTGTGTATGTATGGAGTTTATTATATATGGAGTATGTATAAAGTGTATTGTGTACACATGTATAGAGTGTATTATGTGTGTAAACGTATGGAGTGTATATGTATAGTGTGTCTGGATGCAACAACTTCTAGTAGCTCAGCGGGTAAGTGATTCACCTCTCACACCAGAAACCTGGGTTCTATCCTAGACGCTGACAAAAGTGTATCATTTATAGGGTGTATCATGTGTGCATATGTATATAATGTATTGTGTGTATATGTATGAAGTGTATCATGTGTGAATATTTATGGAGTGTATTATGTCTGCATATAGGAGTGTATATATATACACTCCTATATGCAGACATAATACACTCCATAAATATTCACTTTATACTATATATATATATATATATATTTGATGTTGGAAGTTGGAAGTTGATGAACCCTGACACACTATACATATACACACTTTATACTTTATACTATATATATATATATATATATATATATATATATATATATATATATATATATATATATATATATATATATATATATATATATATATATATATATATATATATATATATATATATATATATATATATATATATATATATATATATATATATATATATATATATATATATATATATATATATATATATATATATATATATATATATATATATATATATATATATATATATATATATATATATATATATATATATATATAGTATAAAGTATAAAGTGTGTATATGTATAGTGTGTCAGGGTTCATCAACTTCCAGTAGCTCAGTGGTTTAGTGATTCACCTCTTACACTAGAGACCCGGGTTCTATCCTAGATGCTGACAAGAGTGTATCGTGTGCATATGTATAGTATGTATCATGTGTTCATATGAATAGAGTGTGTGTTTGTGTGTGTATATATATTTAGAAGGTGCATGTGTATAGTGTGTATTTACATAATGTGAGTGTATTACATGTGTGTATATGTATAGAATGTATCATAAGTGCATATGTATGGAGTGTATAGAGCTTGTATATAAAATAAAGTGTATCATGTGTGTGTATGTATGGAGTGTGTGTGTATGTATACAATGCATTTTGTGTGTATACTGTATGTATGGAGTTTATCATGTATGTATAATGTGTATCGTGTATATGTATAGAATGTATCATGTGTACACATGAATGTTGTGTGTATGTGTATATATTTAGAATGTCCATGTGTGCATATGTATAGAGTGTATTGTGTGAGTATATGTATAGAATGTGTGTATGTATGTATGTATAGAATGTGATGTGTGTATCATGTATGTATATGTATAGAATGTATCATGTGTGCATATGTATGGAGTGTATCATGTGTGTTTGTATAGAATTTATCATGTGTGCATATGTATAGAATGCATTTTGTCTGCATATGTATGGAGTATGTATATGTATAAAGTGTATCATGTGTGCAAATGTATAGTGTGTATATGTATAGAGTGTATCTGTAGTGTATCTGGATTCATCAACTTCCAGTAGCTCAGTGGGTAAGTGATTTACCTCTCATACCAGAGACCCGGGTTCTATCCCAGATGCTGATAAGAGTGTATCATGTATAGGGTGTATCATGTGTGCATATGTATAGAATGTATTGTTTGTATATGTATAAAGTGTATCATGTGAGTGTATGTATGAAGTGTATCGTATGTGTGTGTGTATGTAGAATGTATCATGTGTGTTTATGTATGGAGTGTATAGAGCTTCTATATAAAATAAAGTATATAATGTGTGTGTGTATATGTATAGAATGTATCATTTGTTCGTATGTATAGAGCTTGTATATAAAAAAGTGTGTATATGTATGGAGTGTTTTGTGTGTGTGTATATGTATAGAATGCATTGTGTGTGTATATGTATGGAGTATGTATTGAATGTATTATGTGTGTAATGTATAGTGTGTCTGGATGCATTAACTTCCAGTAGCTCAGTGGGAAAGTGATTCATCTCTCACATCAGAGACCCGGGTTCTATCCTATTCTATCGCTGTATGGAGTGTTTCATGTCTGCATGTGTGTGTGTATGTATAGAATGTATCATGTGTGTATATGTATGGAGTAAGTATATGTATAAAGTGTCTCATGTGTGCAAATGTATAGAGTGTATGTGTATAGAGTGTATTGTGTTTGTGTGTGTGTGCGTATAGAATGTGTCTGTATGTATATAATGTATCATCTGAGCATGTGTATAAAATGTATCATATTTGTGTGTGTATGTATGTATAGAATGTGATGTGTGTATCATGTATGTATATGTATAGAATGTATCATGTGTGCATATGTATGGAGTGTATCATGTGTGTTTGTATAGAATGTATCATGTGTGCATATGTATAGAATGTATTGTGTGTGTGTGTGTGTGTATGTATGGAGTATGTATATGTATAAAGTGTATCATGTTTGCAAATGTATAGAGCGTATTATGTGTGTAAACGTGGATTTATCAACTTCCAGTAGCTCAGTGGTAAGTGATTTACTTCTCATACCAGAGACCCGGGTTCTATCCCAGATGCTGACAAGAGTGTATGTATGTATGAGTGTATCATGTGTGTGAAAAAACTCAGGGTTGGAACAAGTGGAGAATAAATAAACAATAGCAAAATTATACTTTTTTTGAGTGAACTCTAGAAGATGATGATTTTACAGTATTTTATGAAGAAACAACACATGCCTTTGCACAAAACAGTCCCGTTGTCTATTGTTGTTTCAGTTGTACTATAAGTACTCTTAGATGCCTATTGACTGAAAACATATACAGTGCACTGTAAAAAATGGTGTAAAATTTACAGTATTACTGGTAATCTTGGTTGTAAATGTGCAGGTGCATGGTACGCTCTATACATGATACACTCTTGTCAGCGTCTGGGATAGAACCCCGGTCTGCAGTGTGAGACATAATACATATGCACACAGTACACTCCATACACATACACTATACATTTACACACATTATTTTATATACACTCCATACATACACACGTTACATTCTATACATACACACATGATACACTCTATAAATATACACACACATGATTAACTATATACATACACTCTTGTCAGCATCTGGAATAGAACCCAGGTCTCTGGTGTGAGAGGTGAATCACTTACCGCTTACCGCTTAGTTAATGAGTCCAGACACACTACACATATTCACTCCATAAGTTTACACACAATACACTATATATATATATATATATATATATATATATATATATATATATATATATATATATATATATATATATATATATATATATATATATATATATATATATATATATATATATATATATATATATATATATATATATATATATATATATATATACACTTGCACACGTTACACACATATACACTTACACACTTTATACATATACATACTCCATACATGATACACTCAATACATATACACACACTATACATTCTATACATATGCACACATGATACTTTCTATGCATACACACACACATTCTATATATATACACACACACATGCAGATATGATACACTCCATACGTATGCACACATGATACATTCTATACATATACACAATACACTTTATATATATACACACGATGCATTCTATACATATGCACACACATGATACACTAAATACATATAAACACATGATACACTTCATACATGACACACATGATAAATACACACATATGATACAACATACATCTACACACATGATACACTCCTGTATGCAGACATGATACACTCCATACATATACACACAATACATTATATACATATACACACATGATACACTCCATACATTTACACACATGATACACTTTAAACATATACATATATGATACACTTCATACATAGACACACGATACATATGCACACATGATAAACCATACATATACACTTCATACATGATATACTCCATACATATGCACAAGATACATTCTAAACATACACACCATACATATGCACACATGATACATATCCCTTACATGATACACTTCATACATATAGACACACAATACATTATATACATATGCACACATGATACATTCTATACATACACACACACACACACACACACACACATCATACATATGCATGCATGATACATTCTTCACATATATACACTCCATACGTATGTATGCACACACACACACACGACACAATCCATACATATACACACAATACACTCCATACATATTAGATTAGATTTAGATTAGATTCAACTTTATTGTCATTACACATGTACAAGTACAATGCAACGAAATGCAGTTTAGGTCCAACCAGCAGTGCAATAGCAGCAAGTGCAGGAAACAGGAATAAGTTATAAAGTGCAGTTATAGAAAACTATGGTGATATTTACAGATGGATGTACTATGAACATTATATACAGGTTGGATAAGCTATGAACAGATTTACAATATATGAATATATGTGCAGGTTGCTATCAATAATCAGTGTGCAGATAAATAAACATGATTACAAGTGTATATGTTACAATTATGAATATATGTACAGGGATAGATAAACATGATTACAAGTGTATATGTAACAATATATGAATATATGTACAGGTTGCTATTAATAATCAGTAGTATGCAGATAAATAAGCATGATTACAAGTGTATATGTATAGTGGGTGTGTACATAATTACAAATCCCCATATGCAGTGGGTATGCACAGTTCAATAAGTAAACAGTTCAATGTGGTGCAGTGAATGTGCAAATTTTAAATGTGCAAATGTTAAACAGTGCAGTTATTGCGAGGAGTTTAAGTTAGAGGAGAGTGAGGGGTGTATTGGGGGTGGGGGGGGGGAAGTGGGGCAAAAGAGTCAGTGGGGGGCAAAAGAGTCAGTGTGGGGCAGAGTTCAGGAGGGAGAAAGCTCTGGGGAAAAAGCTGTTCCTCAGTCTGCTGGTTTTTGTCCGGGGGAGCCTGAAGCGCCTGAAGTCTGTGAGCGGGATGAGAGGTGTCCTTCAGAATACTGCGAGCTCGGCGCAAACAGTGTTTCTTCTGGATGTCCTCTATGGCTGGCAGTGTAGTCCCTGTGATGCGTTGGGCAGTTTTCACCACCCGCTGCAGTGCCTTACGCTCAGCAACAGAGCAGCTTCCATACCAGACTGTGACACAGTTTGTCAGGATGCTCTCTATTGTGCAGCAGTAGAAGTTCACCAGGACGGCTGATGAAAGCTGGTTCTTCTTCAGTTGCCTAAAGAAGAATAGGCGCTGGTGAGCATTCTTGATCAGGCTGGAGGTGTTGGTGGTCCAGGAAAGGTCCTTTGAGATGTGGGTCCCCAGGAACTTAAAGGATGAGACAGGCTCAACGGCCATCCCATTGATGTGTATGGGATCATGTGAGCCTGTTCGTCCCTTTCTGAAGTCCACAATGAGCTCCTTGGTCTTTTTGGTGTTAAGGAGCAGATTATTTTAGGTGCACCAAGTGGCCAGATGCTGTATCTCCTCCCTGTAGGCCGTCTCATCATTGTTGCTGATTAGACCAATCACTGTGGAGTCATCTGCAAATTTGATGATGGTGTTGGATCTATTAACAGGCCTACAGTCAACGGTAAAAAGGGAGTAGAGGAAGGGGCTCAGCACACAGCCCTGTGGTACACCAGTGTTGAGTGTGACGGTGGTGGAGCAGATGTGACCTGATCTAACATTCTGAGGTCTGTTAGTCAGAAAGTCCATAATCCAGTTGCAGAGTGATGTGTCAATATCCAGGTTCCTTAGTTTGATCAGTAACTTGGAGGGTATGACAGTGTTGAATGCTGAGCTGAAGTCCACAAACAGCATTCGTGCATAAGTGTTTTTATTGTCCAGGTGTGTGAGTACAGAGTGCAGTGCTATAGAGACTGCATCATCTGTGCTCCTGTTGCTACGGTATGCAAACTGATGTGGGTCCAGTGTGGGTGGCAGAGAGTCTTTTAGATGTGCCAGGACCAACCGCTCGAAGCACTTCATGATGATGGGTGTGAGTGCTACAGGCCAATAGTCATTCAGTCATGTTGGGCTGGAGTGTTTGGGCACTGGCACAATAGAGGTGGTTTTAAAGCATGTTGGCACAGCTGCTAGGTTGAGCGACAGGTTGAAAATGTCTGTGAATACAGCGAGCTGTTCTGCACATACTTTGAGGACACACCCAGGAATACCGTCTGGTCCAGCAGCCTTACGCCCATTGATACGATATGATTATACTTACACACAATACATAAACCAGAGAGGATACACTTTATACATACTCCATACATGATAGACTTTATACATATAGACACACAATGCATTCTATTTTATACATATTTACACATTACAATCCAGACAAGACACTTCTGTCAGCATCTGGGATAGAACCCGGGTCTCTGGTGTGAGAAGTTAATCACTTACCCACTGAGCTACTGGAAGTTAACAAAGCCTGAAACACCATACATATACACTCCATACATATACACACTAATACAGGACTGATTTTTGTAATCCCCATAGACAAGAAAAAAATTAAGTATAGTGACTGCAGGTTTAAGGAAAGTAGTGGAGTAAAAGTACAGATACTGCACTAAAAATGTACTCAAGTGAGAGTAAAAGTACACATTTATAAAACTCGTTTTGAAGAATCCCCCCTTTCACCCCTACCCCTCCTCCTTTCCTAGATGGGTGGCACGGTGGCCCAGCATTGTTGCCTCACAGCAAGAACGTCACTGGTTCTAGTCCTTACCAAGCCAGCTGACGTTTCCGTGTTCTCCCCAGGCTCATGTGGGTTTTCCCTGGGTTCACTGGTTTCCTCCCACTGTACAAAAACATGCAACTTAAGTTAATTGACTAATCCAAATCGGCACCATAGACATGCCCATAATAAGTAATTTCTTAAAAGCCATCCCTCTGTTCATTAGCTACTACAGCAGGGGAGTTCTCGAGATCTACCTGAGCTTATACTCCCCTCATACTGGATTTGTCTGTGCAAATTCTGTAATTCTCCTGTATCATGTCATTAATTACATTCTTGCACTCTTTTTGCAATGCAGATTTCATTGTTTTTAAGAGTTATTTGTGCAACCATTGGTGCTTATTAATAACTGTTAAATTTTGTGCTAACTACACTCTTAAAATAAATTTACTTCAGAATTGATTTAATGAATTTTAAAACTCTAGATTATGAGTATTTAAAACCAAAAGACAGATAATAACTAATAATAATAATAATAATACATATTTTTGCACATATTGCACAGTATTTCGGGCTATTTTCAGGATATATTTGAGCTGAGATGACACATACCATTATATAACTTTCAATGGAAGTAGCCATAAGTTTTATTGACGGCAATCACAGTTTTCCGAACCATCCCATTTTACAGGGTACGAACCTTTACAGGACTGAGTTTTCCCAGAGTCAGGTGTAATAAATCAGCTGGACTTTGGCCCCAGATTCTGCCCAGCGAGCTTTGCGCGTGATGCACAGAGAACTTTCTCTAGTCATCCGTCAATGGAGTGATCCACACACTTTTCAGAGGTAAAACATTTCACTTATTTTAACTGTTTCACATCTACATTGCAAAAACGTACGTTTGCTAAATAAAAGAAATGGCCTTCATAACCGTGTTAAACAATATTTTGTTTTTTTAAGCACAGTGGATTTAGTAGTGTTATGTAAATGAGAGATGGTTAATTATCAGTTAACAAATGATAACTGACATATTATCAAAACTGGTAATGATTAATATGAATATTGTGGCATGGGAGTATTAATCAAAGATGTTATTTTCTTGTATAAGAAAAAGGTCTTTAACACATATTATTGATGGTCCATTTTGACACTTATTGATTATAAAGATAATATTGCAGCATAACAATATATAAAATAGCATATCTGTTAAAGCTTTCCATTGAAGGTCCCATAACTCAAGAGCGTACAAACTAATGTTCCAATAACATTTTGCAAAGTTACTTTTAGCCAATGCATAAAATGTCTAAAGTGAAACCAAAGGGCATTTCTATTTATGCTGCATGTTCCTTTTTTATTTTATTATAAATCCATATTTTAAAGATAGATTTTAAATACCTTTTTTGTTGCTGTTTAAAACAGCAAGACCACACTTTGTGACCTGAATGAGCACAAATGTTGCTCCATGTGTTCAGCATTTGCAGGTTGTGCTGTGATGAAAGACAGATTTTTACGCGAGGAAGACGAAATGGAGGGGAAGGGCAGCTTGCGAAGAGCCCAGTCTCTCAGAAGTGTTTCTTCTGATCATGTCCTGACCTGGACTGAAGCTGGACTCAGAGACAAGAGGAAATCTGTCTCTCAGCTTGTGGCACAGTGAGAAAAAAAGCTCTGCATAGTTCACCAACACACATAATATTTTGCATCACTTATTCTTCTTTATCGTCATTTATGTCTGGTAATAATATGGGCATTGGTCTATTCAATCATAAATGTAGGTGTAAACAGAGTGTGAAATGTTTCAGGCTTATTCACTTTAGACTACTTCAACGCAGTTACCTGATATTAAAGGTACACTGCATTAAAAATAAAAACAGGCTAATTTTACATCTCCCTAGAGACTTTATTATATTAATTTAAACATTTTGTAATCCATTCAGCCAATCTCCCTGTCTGGCAGGAACACTTTTAGATTAGCTTAGCATAAATAATTGAATCAGATTAGACCATTAGCATTTTGAGCAAAAATTTCAAAAAAGATTCTGTAATTACATCGTGAACTAACAATTTTGCTGCCATGGCTTCTGCAGGTGCAATGATATTATGTAGCACCTGAAAATAGTAGCCAACTAGGTAACAGTGCTACGTAATATCATTGCACCTTCATTGCAGCCATAGTACACCAGCAAAGTTGATTATTACACTGGAATAAGAGTACAGTTCCCAACCATATCAGCATAGAAAATAGCACATTTTTAATTTTGGTCGATCTATAAATTTTACAAGACATAATCTTTATGATCATGCATATACTTCATTTACATAAATATGGCAATGGATTTACTCATTTTTAAGTAAAGTCAACTTATTGCTTTAAAAGTAACATGTTTACTCTTTAAAGTAAAGTCAACTAATCACTTTTTACAATGAAATAATGTCTTCACCAGGTATCAAAACTCTCCTGAAAGAAAAACTGAAGAAGTTGTTTCTAGGGAAATCAAGCATGAGGTAAACAACAAAAACAAATCATTTATTCATTATTTTCCTTTGCATTGGTCCCTTATTTATCAGGAGTTGCCACAGCAGAATGAACTATCAACTATTTTGGCATATGTTTTATGTAGCGGATGCCCTTCCAGCCACAACACAGTACTGGGACACACTCATACAATCTCGCATTCACACACGAATGTATATACACTATACAGCCAATTTAGTTTGTTCAATTCACTTATAGTGCATGTCTTTAAACTGTGGGGGAAACCTGAGCATTCGGAGGAAACCCACACAAAAACAGGATGAAAATGCAAACTCCACACAGAAATGCTGCAGGCCAGCAGGGACTCGAATCAGCATAATTTTTGCTGTGAGGTGGCAGTGCTAACCACTGAGAAACTCCTAGATACAAATACTGTAGATTATTAAGTATTAAATATTTGATGTCATTGTCTACCTGAAGAAAGCATCCACTTTTACCTGTGTAAAACCTGTGAGTTTATTTTTGGGTTTCTCTCCACCAGTTAAGCTTGCAGATCACATCAATCCCTGTCACAGAGAATGCAAGCATAACTGAGACCCTAGAAAAGAAAACCGATGTCAAAGAATGGCCCAAAATTTCTCCTCTGTCCCGCAGTAAGTCTATGGAGAGCCTCCCTCGGCACAGACCTACAGGTACCACAGCTCTCAGAGCCCTGTTTGAGTCAAAAGTCATCAACCAGCCTGAATCCAAGAGCAGCAAGACTATACTAGAGTCAGTGGTGGGCAACAAGAGAGCCAAAAACACCACTCTTACCAGTACTTGTTCTGTTGACAAAGATGCTGAGGACACAAAAACCCAAAAAGAGAGAGAGGTTTATAACAATCATGATGAACAAGAGACTGAAGAGTTTCAAGTAATTATGAAGGTAAACAATTTTGACCTTACAGAGATGTGAATGAGTCACTTGTATTTACTGATGAAATAATTACTTGTTTAGAGTGGAAGAAGTAAGGAGATAACCCAATCGGATAGAAGAAAGACCATTTCTGGCATTTACAGTGAAAAAAGATCATTTCCGGAGGGTAAGTACAGTACATAATTTGATTTTTCCTGAATGTGCTTTTTTATCATTTTATTATTTTTTTTTTTTCAACTGGATCCACTTTGGAAAATTAGATCCCTTTCTGAGCATCCCATGTTTACCTTGCAAGTACCTGATGTGCCCGTTGTCAGGAAGGTTTTTTCTTTAAGAAATGTTTTTACTGTCATTTGGGTGTTTTAATTAGTGTTTTATTATTTGGGTGGATGTTTTATTATTGCTAAACTAAATAAGCATGTTGCTAGCACGATTCTATCATTTTAACACATGGCTAACATGTTTTAGCACATTGAAGTAATGGATTAATGGATTAATTGTTTTATATGGAGTCCCTGTTAGCATGGAAAAGAATTTTGCTGAACTCATTAACAATTTTAAATTGCAAAAAATAGACAGTAATGGGGGGATACTGCTGTGAGAAGGCCTTAGGGAGAAGTGGAAATAAACATGTTTCAAAGCATGTTCATAGAACATTTAATATTTATGGTTACTTCCCAGCAGACACACAATGTCATAAGACATTAAGATTAGGTTAGATTTAGGTCACCAGTGTCTAAGGAAATTGTAATTTGACGTCCAATAACAATGTGAAATGACGTTGATATTTTGTTGATTTTAGCTTGTTAGAAAGTGACCAAAATGCAATGTCAACCCAATATCCTAAACCATCATATTAATGTCAAATACATTTATTTGTCAGGTATGACGACCAAAATCCAACGTCTGATAGACGTCATATTGGTATGTCCGCACAACGTCAAGCTGTAACATCTGTAGACGTTGATATTTTGTTGTTTTTGCATTATAAAGTGGCCAACATGCAATGTCTGTCCGATGTTGGACATTCAGCTTGACGCTGGGTTCTGACGCCGTTTTTCATACTCAAACAAAATGCAAAATGCATTGGTGTGAAATGTCAATCTGACATCATGTTGACATCCTGTGCCTGCTGGCTTAGATGAATTAACATCTTCTGTCATGTTTTAACATGTTGCTGATATGTTGGTAACAGCATTTTTGCATGGAGCATGTTGCTATCATATTTCGTTTTAACAGACAGTATTGCTACCATGATAATCTTGTTTTAATGATTTAATAATCATAATAATAATCTAATAGTGCTAGCATGAATTAGCATATTTGTGGCATGTTTAATGATGTGCCTAAATACCATAGATATATACACTAGATGTCGCCTGGCCTATTGTTGTCTATTGGACGGAATGCGTCAATAGCGCCGCCATCTTGCTACAGGGTAGTGCTCCTTTGAAATGAATGCGGGACCAAGGTACAGTGGAGGACTATGGCCAGAAATATACACAAAGCCAGAGATATACACATATATCTATGATCGGGAGTTTTCCTGGATGTTAGGATGTAATTTTTTTTTTTCTAATTACGAAAATTATAATTTTACATCACTTTTCTACATTGATGGATCAGTGACCGCACGGGCATTCCTGACAAAAAGCTTGTGTTTGTGTGTACAGAAATGTACTATTCACCCTCCCTGTTAAATTTAATCTAACCCGTGTCCTGAAACACACCTCCCTTCTTGCTTTCACTTCTCATACTAACGGAGGGAGCGATTCGTTTGTGAATGAATCCCCAGAACGACTCTTTCACTAACGTTAGCCGACAATACTACAGGTTTCTGGCAGCGCAGCATCACGTTGAGTCATATTTCTTTTGCATTGTTTGTGATTTTATTCAACAAAACTAGTATAAGCCGAGTGTTTAGTGCGAGTTGAAGCTGCTTTGCCGTATGGTGAATGCAGTAAGTGACTGTTATCATCAATAACGTTACCTCATTAGCACAAAAGTTCAGAACATACAAAAACAGAAAAAACTTAATATTACCTATTAAATGTTCTGCCTTTGTGCTTTGTTTTCTTTGTTTGCTCGTTACTACAACCGTAGACAGCGCTAAAGTCCCGCATCTTCACATAATAACACTGTCTTGACTAGTGCGGTTGAATGACATTTGTCCTGGGAGCACTGTAACAATGTGGCGGCGCTATTGACGCATGCTCAGGGTCCCCATGCGATATCTAGTGTATATATCTATGCCCAAATACTAGTTAGCATAGTTCTTGCCTATTTTCTCACATGACTAGCATGCTTTAATGTGTTGCTAGCTCAAGCAAATAAAAATGAATATGTATAAGTATCATTAAAAATCAGAAGCTAATCATGTAAAAAAAAAAACTAGATGCAAGGTTTGATAGATGGTAAAGCGTCCAATTTAAGTAGGTTAAGGGGTTTAGTTATTCCAAACTATGAGCAATAGCATTAGCAGGGCTGACCTCAGCTAACACCATTTATAAGGATTGTAGTTCAAGTTTAAGTTTCAAATGTTGACAGAGTCTCATGTAACCTAAATGTCAAGAGCAAAACGCAGTAGCTGAATACAAAATCATGCTAGACACAAAGCATATAATACTGTCAATTTCAGTCACATAAAAGAGCACGTATGACTTTTCTTTGCTAATGATAAAACTTTTGCCACATATGAGGGTTCTGCAAACTGCAGAAAGACAGATGACATCACAGCAGGAGCAGCAACTGTTCACAATGACATGTGATGAAAATAACATGCTTATTTTAGTCTTTTCTGAGTGCCAGTTTAAGGCCGACTGGAAAAGTAGCTCTGTATCTCAACAAGTGATTGACTCAGCCTGGTGTAACAGTATAGCAGAATAGCTCCAAAAATAGCAAGCTGGCACTTCTCCTTGCCTGGGAACCGGACGGGGTCAGCTGTTACCAGAACAGAAGCTTGCTGACACACTCGCAGGAGGACACACACATGGCCAACAGACCAGCCACTGGATCAGTACTGAACTAAGTAATAAAATAATTCAGGGGGATTTGAGTTAAGCTTCTGAGCAAAGAGAAACAGCGCTGAATGGTGAGTTCATGTTTATTGCATGAAATAGTGAGTGTGCTAAATAGGGTTTCCTATAATATGTCTATAATAGAAGAGCACTGTTGTGTGACAAGGACACAGGATTTCCAGAATTTCATTATTCATTTGTGCTTTAAAAACACATGCTGGAAAACAAGCTTAACCTTAACATTTTGGTGTACAAATATATAATCCTATGTTAATTTTCAACTTACTAACATGCCAAAATTAGTTGGATGTTTAGGATGATTTACGTCACCTGTCCTCGTTTTTAACTGTTTTAGAGGAACTCTTTAAAGTCTTGTTTTGTTAATGAACAGCTATTGGAGAATGTGTTTACACTAAATTGGATGACAAAACATGGTAATTAAACCAATGATTATGGTACTGAAATAATAATTCCATAATTACTGTTACACTGATTTTTAAAAATTTTTGCTAAATTATTTCTAACAATTTATATGGGCTGAATTTAAACAAATTAAATTTTGTAATGTTCAACTTAATGTACAGTATTTGTTTAAATTCACTGCCCAGGTAAATGGATTACCACAATAAAAATACATACTCTAGTCTATCATGTATTAACATTTGTTTCCGGCTTGCTATTGTTGATCATATTTTATTTCACAATACAGTTTTGCCTTTCGAAATTCACGATTAACTGTGGGTTGTGTGGTTCTTGCTTCTTGCCTGGAAATCCCTTTGGTATTTGTGTCACGGATGTTTTCCATCCAAATTTCTGAGCACACTTTGCATTTCGCTGATGACTTGTATTAGTAGCAGCTGTTTATTTTAATATGAGAGCTGATAGAGCAATAACCATCAAAACCATCACCATTTCAGAAATCGAAATTAGCTCTGATAATGCTTTCTAAATCTGCCTGTAAAAATATGTAACTTAATATGTTTCAAAGTGGTGCAGTGGGTAGCGCTGTCATCTCACAGCAAGAAAGTCGCTGATTCGAGCCTCAGCTGGGTCAGTTGGCATTTCTGTGTGAAGATTGCATGTTTCTAGTGTTGGCGTGGGTATCCTCTGGGTGCTCCGGTTTCCCCCACAAGTCCAAAGACATGCACTCTAGGTGAATTGGGCAGGCTGAATTGGCCATAGTGTATGAGTGTGAATGAGAGTCTATGGGTAGTTCCCAGTGATGGGTTGCATAAAACATATGCTGGATAAGTTGGCGGTTCATTCCACTGTGGGGATTCCTGATTAATATAGGGACTAAGCTGAAAAGATTAATTAATATTTTTCAAAGAAAACCTAATTGTAACCTAAACCTAGTTGGTCAGTGACTTGACACTTTATAATTCTTATATACAGTTGAAGTCAGAATTATTATCCCCTCTTTGATTATTATTATTTTTTTAAATATTCCCCAAATGATGTTTAAATGAGGAAGGAAATTTTTACAGTATGTCTGATAGCATTTTTTCTTCTGGAGAAAGTCTTATTTGTTTTATTTCGGCTAGAATAAAAGCAGTTTTTAATTTTTAAAAAAACATTTTAGGAACAAAATTATTAGCCCCTTTAAGCAAATTTGTTTTTCGGTTGTCTACAGAACAAACCATCGTTATACAATAACTTGCCTAATTACCCTAACCTGCCTAGTTAACCTAATTAAGTCTATAAATATTACTTTAAGCTGTATCTAGTAAAATATTATTTACTGTCATCATTGCAAAGATAAAATAAATCAGTTATTTGAGATGAGTTATTAAAACTATTATGTTTAGAAATTTGTTGAAAAATATTTTCTCTGTTAAACATAAATTGGGGGAAAATTGGGGGCGAATAATTCAGGGGGGCTAATAATTCTGACTTCAACTGTATATACATTTATATATTTATTATATGAAATTTATAAAAACATATAACATAATTAACAATGTTATGCATTGAAATGATTTAACATTCTTAAATGACATTTTTTCAGCCTCATAATTCATGACTGCTCAGATACAGTCCACATTCATGAATGGTTTGCAATAGTTTGTTGATACATGTTCAATACCAAAAATGTTTATTAGGTATATAATGTTTTGAAACAAATAGAGCTTCATATAAGCCTTTGTGATGCCTAAATGTAATCCGCATTGTACATAAAAGCATTAAAAATTCCATGAATATACTTTAGTTTATTTTTCATTTTTTGTTAAATCACCTTTTTTAAACGTGTATGTTGAGGTTTATAAAGCATGTTTTTCAGAAATTGTTATGTAGAATTTCCAAGTCATAATGGACCTGAAGGCATATGAGCTGGTTAAAAAGACATAAAATCCTTTACATAAAGTCACTTACTTATAACAAAAATAAAATCATCAACAGAAATCTTTTCAACTCAGTGGACATATTATCTTATAAAAAAAAATGTATTTATATTGTTCCAAATGTGATACATCAATGATGATTATTGCAATCTTCCGTGTCACATGATCATTTTAATAATCTGATTTGTTGCTCACGAAACATTTATTATTGGAATTTGAACATTTGGGCAAGTTACGGTTTTAAAGACATAAATACAGATTTATACAGCAATGACATATTACATTGATTAAAACTTTTAACTCTCACACACACACAAAAAATATCTGGCAAAACTAACAAACAGAATGCCTGACCAATCACATAAGCACTCACCTATCATTGAAAGACAATATTCTGCTTTAAATAAAACTGATATCTCATATTAAGAATCTGTTTGGTGCCCCCTGATGCATGTGTATGTCGAGAGGAGAGGTTGGGGGTCTCAGTTGAAAAAAAAAAAAAACATGTTGACTTGATTTCTCTCCTTCATTCAGGAAATCAACAATCACATTAACCATATTGTGAATGTGATTTTTCTGCTTTGTTACAGAGGATAAGAGAAGGTCAGTTGCAGATTTCAGAGACAACTTGGCCCTCTACGCACCAGAGAAACCCTCTATTTCTGTCAAAGCTTTGTCTGCACTATATCTGTCCAAAGTGGCAGCTGCAGAACCTGCAGGAAACCTCCTGAAAGCAGTTAGTACTTGTAGCTACTTTTATTCTTTATAATGCATGTGTTGACCTTTAGGGCCTGTGAGGATGAGGCAGATGAACTGCCTAACTAATTAAATAGTTTCTGTTAATAGCAGTGTTATGACTGCACATTTAAGCACCAATTAAACGAGCACTTAAAAAAATTCTCAGTTTATTTGGATTTACGGTTTACTTCTTTGCATTTCTTCCAAATTTAAAATAAATGTAGTCATTTATAGCTTTTTTGCATTAAAAAAGCTAAAAGTTGCCATGTTTTCTCCATACACAGTATCAATGCTTTCAGAAGAGTTACAAAATCAAACTTTGGTGAATTGCGCCGCATTGCACTCGGTGAATGATCGGGCCCTAGGTGTTGATGAGTTTGAGAATGTGTCTTTGATTGCCATTTTAATAGTATGAACTGATATATTGAGAGTCTTTGTGTTGTAAATTACAATACGAAAAACACTCCGGTTACTAAAGTAACCTTGTTCCCCAAGGGTGACGGAAATGCTATGTGAAAACTTCCACTATGGGGATTTCGTCAGAATCCAATCACCTGAAAGAGTATATAAACCTGCCAATGAAATGCCAATGAGTTGGCAGCGTCAGCATGCACTAGTGCTCTACTCACAATCAATTTGGAATATATGCGTAGCGCATGCCAAGCTGAGTCATCCTTTTCTAGCTGAAGAGACTTTCACACCCAACAGCTCAGGGGCAATCATTGTGGCAAATGAACATAGCATTTCTGTTCCTCCCCTCGGTAAATGAGGGTTACTTAAGTAACTGAAGCGTTCCACTTCGGAGGGGAACTTCAATGCTATGTGGAAACTTCCACTATAGGGAAATTTCTGAAAAACGCCACAATGATTGACCCTTACCTTGCCCCTGATTAAAAGTTTTACCAAGCCAAGAGCATGAGCGCACCTGCATCACCAGAGGCGTGGTCTTTCAACGTGTTCCCTGACCCTTACTTTTCACACTTCAACAGAAGATTTACTGATTTAAATGTATTTTTCAGGATTTTCAGGATAAAAAATTTAATATGACAATACGTTGGGAAAGCACGCAGTCCCAATAGGGAGGATACTGTGGAGGCCACCTGCTGCCCAAGTTGGGAGACCTGGTGGCAAGAAGACATATGGACTAGCCCTGAGAAGGGGGAGTACACATATAAAAAGAGGTGGTTAGCGGGGAGGGAAGAAACAGGTCCACCTGGGAGGGGGGACTGCATCATGTCTAAGTAAGCATATGGGATCTCCAGCAGGGATCACACATAGCAGGCACCTTTACCCAGAACGCGGACTGACCAGCAGGCATGCCAACAACGTAATGGGCCAACACCTGACTCCTCCACTGAGTCAGATGTTGGGGGCCTCAGAGGAATCTCTGCAGGGTTTGCCAGGGTTACTCAGATAAGCGAGGGAGATGGCATCCACTGTTCAGTGGGTATGTTGCAACCTTTGTTTGGATAGGGCACTTCCCTTCTTCCGATCACTGTAACAGATAAAGAGCTGCTCAGAGGATCTATAAGCTCTGAGTATGGTTCGTATAATATGCAAAGAGTAAACAGGACACAGCAATAAAGGGGCTGGGTCTACCTTGCAGGTTCACTACGTAGTCTAAAAAGGATGCTGTTGGAACCTAGGGCACCTAGGTAGCCCGGGTCTCAGGAAAGATGTGGGATTGGGCCCGCCCAAAACGCTGGCACATTTCGCTAAACAAAAATGCCTCCAGATACCCACCCATTTCACCAATGCCAACGCAACCAGCAGAGCTGTCTACCTGTAAAGAAATATTAAAGATAATCTTAAAGAGTCGAGTGATCGAGCAGATCTTTCCTAAGAGAGATCTCCAAATGGGTATGAGAGGGGAACAGTATAGAACTAATATCCATGTCTCACGCCTCTGGCAACTGAATAATAAGGTGATGCTTACGCAGTACGCCGCCATCGCCATGTCCTTAGAGCAGGGATGATCGTAACACCAACCCCACACAGCGAATAGACTCCATTTCGGGGCATAGGCATGCCGCATAGAGGGTGCTTCCAGGGGATGTGCCAGGGAGGGGAAATCACGAGAAGAGAGCAGAAATACAGGTCCAATTTAGCCATAGAGGCACAATAAATAGACCCATTCCTCATCCTCCCTGACTTTACACAGTATCTGTGCGAGCAGGCAACAGCTCCAGGCAATTAAAATGCCAATGCAACCAGGTTCCTACCACGGATCCCCAGGTGCATGCCCGCACCACACGGCCCCCCAGCAAAACTGGAAGCATCCGTCAAAACAATGACATGCTTGCACACGTGTTCTAGAGGCACACATTCCTGTAGAAATGCAGGGTTCGTCCAGAGGCTGAGTGCCATGCGCGTCTTGGGACCTGATCATGAAGCCAATGCTGAAGTGGTCTCATATGGAGCACCCAAGCGGTGAGACAGCAGCTGCAGATGCCGTATGCTCCAGAAGCTGCTCCAGTTCACAGTTTCTCTGTCGAACTCTCTCAGACAGGTCAGCTTCAGCTGGCCATCATGGTGATCGAGTCCAGCTCCAACCCAAGAAAAGGGATACTCTGCATGGGAGTGCAGGAGCGCTGGGGTCCCGCAGAGAGCAGGAGGCAAGAGACTCACTCTCCCTGAGAGAAGGGAGACACTCTCCCACACCTCGCAAACCACTGGCAAAGTGCACTGATCCTGCGAGCTAAAAGGCATAGCATCCCACACAGGCAGTGTTCAGACTGATATGCGAGTTTGAGCATATCTTTTCTCCATGTTTAGCCAGAAGTGGCGTTCCTAAACCTCTAATGTGGCCATCGTCCTTCCCAGGGCACACGCAGCAGACTTGTGATGCGTAGAGCGCAATTGGTTGTGGTGCGGGGCTCGTGTAACAAGCCTGGGTTGGAACCTCCATCGTGCAGCTGGGCCAGCACCTGCGTGCAGGGCGGAAGCAGCCTGGCCCATGGCAGTGTGGACTCTGGCTTCGAGGGAGGCAGATAACCTACACACCGATGAGAGAGGAGCTACCCTGGAAGGAGGGAGCGGGTTCAAATCCTCATCAGACAATAGCCCTTTTCACACATACAGACCTTTCCGGACAATTACCGACAATTTTCCGGAAAGGTTGTATGTGTGAACAGGTCCTTTTTGAAAATACTGGTAAATTCGTTCTGGCTATTTTCCAGAAAGAGAAGTTGTAACATTAACAGTAATTTGCCAGAATGCTGTGATGTGTGAAAGCAGAAGGAAGATTGCCGGAAAAAGCGTGTGCACGTCTAGAACGTGCTGACGTAAGACGTCTGCTTTAGCCAATCAGAACAGTCAGACGCGTTTACGTCCGCACGGTTCATGAGAATAAAAGCCTTTGAATATTTTCCCAGACGCATTTAGCTGCTAGAAGTTAGTCAGATAACGTTTATATGTTCTTCTTAATGCCAACTGTGTAAATAATCATCGATAAGATGCTTATAATAAGCCGCTGTTTGTTTACCTTCAAGCTTTGCGTGTGCCTGTGAAACAGCCAGTGAGCGCCAGCACACGCACATATTAAGAACATCTCAACATGCGAAAGTGATCCTCCATATGTATTGATCGAAGTTGTTCACAATACTGATCATCCACAGAGTTTGTAATGTAGTCAAATGTTTACTAATACAAGCACAGCCGTTTAAGGCTCATTTGTGGTGAGTGATGTCAGAATTTACCGGTATTTTGGAATGGATGTGTGAATGGTCTTTTCTGGAAAAATTCTGTAACGTCCTCGCCTGTGTGAACAGCGCTTTTTTGAATATACCGGTAAAGTCGTTTCCGGTTTCACTTTGTGAAAGGGGCTAATGTACTGTACTCCGGTGCAGCGATGGACATCTAAGCCTCTGTGTCATCAAGTGAGAGGGTGACCATCCTGGAACGGAGCGCTTCTCTAACTCAAAGCTTGGATGGAGCATGTGGAGGAGTGAAAGGGCCTGCAATCCCAAGAGCAGTAGATTTACTCCACTGTAACCCTGAGATCTGTCCAAGTGCCCACCACGAAGCGGGGGACAACCAGGGTGGGTTGCTCTTTTGCAAGAGCGAGCCGCAATCTTAACTGCACAACAGACATGCCACCGCAGTAAAGGCATGCACTGCACGCGAGCACCGCATCAACATGCTGGAACCCCAGACACGAAACGCAGTCCCATCATTCAGGGACAGGAAACCACCACATCCAGGAACGCACAGTCGGAGCGGCGTCATGAAAAAGACATGCTGCACGACCATGTTGCTCTTTTAGGAAATTCACAACAATACAAATCCCCTTGGCTTGCCTGATCTCGTCTGATCTCGGAAACCTCTCTGGGGTCCGAACCCAAAGAACGCCAAGCCAGGGAGAAGCCCAGCTTGATCATCTGCCGCCACATATTACAAACTCTGGATGGGAGAAGCAGCCCACTTTCTCGTTCTCTCTCTGTAGATACATCTGAAGGAACCCTCATCTACTCTCTCAAAAACATCGTGAAATGATCTGAAGCTAAAAGGATGCCTCAGCTTGGCACACCCTGCACTTTTATTCCAATCTGATTGTAAGTAGCGACAGCTGTGCATGCTGACGCTGCCAACATTTGTCATATGCATTTGTTTATATGGCAAAAACATGTATTTTTCACTAAAGAAGGTCCATACTGACTCCAATAGTATACTGATTAGATCAGGCACTGGTGTGTGGACTTTGGGGGTTTTACAATGTGATCAAATGTTGATTGGTCAGTTTGAATGTTTCAGTATTTGGGCTTTGGTCACATGGTCAAGAAAGATACAAAATAGGTGGTAAACTTTGCTCTGGCTCTTTTTCTGGTCTGTTCTTTTTTGCTCTGTGCTTTCCTGCTTTGCTCCTCTTCTGATCTGGAGTCTATCTTCTCTGCCTCTTTGAGGCCTACTTACTCTCTTTGTCTCTCCCTCCCCTGTCTCTCCTTCTGCCTAACTTTATCTTTACATTTAAGCTTGGTACATATATCATATTTTACATTTTATACAGTTATTTTATAACTAATTTGGTCGTAAGCATAGCAAGTTATTGCCATTAAATAATTTCATTAAGTATTTGTTAATTACTTTTGATTTTACATCAACACTTAATTGCTCCTTATTGCAATACAACACAACCACATATTTCAATTAAATTCAATTCATCTTTATTTGTAAAGCACTTTTACAATGTAGATTGTTTCAAAGCAGCTTCACATAAAAGATCATAGTAAATTGAAACAGTGTAGTTCAGTTTATACAGAGTTTATACAGTAATATTAACGCTCTCCCACATTTTTAGCTATTAATACTGCCCTTATTTCCGTTTTTAATAAAAAATTGCAGAAGATGGTTTGACTCGAACTTATCAGGTTTTTTTTTACCATCATACTGATCATTTTCAGTCATTCAGCAAAACTACTACCGCTGTGGTTAAAACCCATTTTTACAAGATGATTGGATTCTGATGAAATCCACGTAGTAGAAGTTTCCACATAGCATTGAAGTTCCCCTCCCAAAGGAGAACTAATAATAAAGTGCCAGTATGTTTTCTGTTATTGCATGCCCTTAATGCTATATATATATATATATATATATATATATATATATATATATATATATATATATATATATATATATATATATATATATATATATTGTTTCTTACACAACATATTTTTCAAACTACTAACATCAATAATTTAAAAATCACTGTTTAGAAAGTTTATATATAAGAAATATTCATCACCAAAAACAGACAAAGAGATAAAGCTCCCATAATGAAATTCATAAGTGTAAATAAACCGAAAACATATCACAAAATACGAGAATCTGTTAATAAATAGATTTTTTTTTTTACAGTGTATTTTGATCTTTGTTTGTTACAGGACCAGAACCCCACATCTCCAGTTGGAAAAAGACCAACATCAAGCAAGGTATGAAAACTTGTTTCCAAGATATGCTTTAATTAACCCAGTGATGAAACTCACTATGTCTTCGTTTGATTTAAAGTTCAAACTAACCACTAGCAAACATCACCCTTGAATTCTAGAATAGTTTACAGTATATTGTATAAATATTAAATTTGTTATTCTAAAAAGTGTTTTATCATATTGTACACTTTATTTTTGAATATAACTACCTGTGTGCTGTTTGTATTATTTGCTTGTTTAGTCTACTAAAAGGGACAGATGACCTAGAAACATTTTTATGCACTATTCACTCACCCACAAGTGCTTTCAAAGATTTATGTTTTTTTTTTTCTGTTGAACACAAATAGAAGATTTTTCAAAATAATTTTAAATAAAATTAAATATTTGTTTTATTTTATTTTGAAAACTGGCAACCGTTGACATCTATAGTGTCAAACAAGTACTATGGAAGTCAACGGTTACTTTTTTTGTTTTTCTTCTTTTGAGTTCAACAGAAAAAAAAAAATTTATAAAGGTTTGTGACAAGTGACGTGTGAGTAAATGATGACAGAATTTTCAGTTTATGTTGAACCACCCTTTGAATCATTATCACTTTGTGAAATTCTGTAATTGTATACTCAGTAAATGCCAAATTCCACCCTTAAAATTTCCCTATTACTCTATGCTAATCCTTGTTAAGAGGTCTCCTACAGTAGACTTGTATCCATTAAAGGTTAAAAACACTTTCATTTTTTCCTAATATATATTACAGTTCACCTCATATCTCAGAGTCTCTAGCAGGTTTTATGATCATGACAGAATTTTTTTTATTTTTTTTATGAAGGTTCATAAGATGCACTCAAATGATTCTCCCATGACTTTGACAACAAAAGCCTTTTTCTGCGTTTGTGGGTTGTAAAAAACAGATTTTTTTTTTTTTTTTTGGGCAGCCAAAGAAGACCTTCAGCACACTGGAATTACTGAGAAATGTATTTCGGGGATTTTTAGAAGAAAATAACTTTTTACGTACTGTAAACAATCATAATGGACCACTTTAAGGCCCTTTCCTACCAAGATGATGATGATAGTTTAGTTATAAGGATCAAAATATATTGTTAAAATCAGTTTATTGATTAAACTATTGATTTTTTTTTTTTAGCATATTAACTGCAAAACCTTAAGAGCAAAAATCAGAATCCATGTCTATAACAGAACTTCAAAAAACAAAAAGAGCTAATATTGTTATTGTTATAGTTATCTTTGTAGAAGTCCATCTATTAGCCCAATGACGAAACTAAGCATGGTCGAAGGTTAAATGCATGTAAGCCTTTTCTACTGCTTATGAAAAGAACTGTTTTTTTATTTGAATTTATCTCTATTTGTTTTTTAGCTCAGAATTTATTCTGACTCCAATTTTAAGTGATCGTCAAATTTAGACTGTATTTCTGCTTGTAAGAATGGATCACATTCATCATTTATGACTCAATTTAGAGTTTTTATCTATATCTGTTTCTATAATTTTCAGTTATGTGTTCATTAG